>NW_028156040.1:0-40000 GCF_963993115.1 Abramis brama | reverse complement strand
CACTAAAAACAGTTTAATATTTGAAAATCAACAAACAACAAATAAAACAGCAGCTCTATGCACTTTTTTTAAGCAAGATTATATTCTGTGCCATTTCCTTCCTTATAATGATGGTCGTCAATAGCAACGCATTATAACGGCGCACATGTATCGTGCTCTCTCGTTTCATTCAAATACAATTGCCGTCTTGCGTCTTGTATCTTGCTCTCTCTCTCTCTCCCTCGCGCTTATTAATCTAAATCAATTGAGAATTGACACAATGGAAGAACGAGGTTTCACGTGGAGCATTCGGATATTTTTTTCCTGAATTAGGCTACCGCTGGGTGTGAATTGTGCAAAAAAAAAGGCCTTTCCTTCTTCTCTGAAAAGCGTTCCGCCCATTCAGCTGACATAAAAAACACTTTCAATAAACTAAACAAAACCTATCCAATGATGAAATGTTTTCTGTGTTGACAAATCTTGTGTCACACAACGCGTACAAGTCTGCTAATGATACGTCTGATTCGCGAACTAATGACTCCTTTGAACCGATTCACTTTAATGAATGGTTAAAGCAACTGGTCTGTCCAACACTGAATCGGTTCGGTGTATAACAAAATCGGTAACACTTTACAATAAGGTTCCATTTATTAAACTCTAGTTAACTAGATCAGTTAACATTAACTATTAATAAACTGCACTTCTACAGCATTTATTAATCTTTATTAATGTTAATTTCACCATTTAGTAGCCTACATTATTTAAATGAAAAGTTGTATTTGTTAACATTAGTTAGCTTAATGCACTGTGTGAAGTAACATTAAAAATACAGGGTTAGGGTTAACTAAGATTAACAAAGATTAATAAATACAGTAACAAATGTATTGCTCGTGGTTCATGTTAGTTAGCCTAATACATTCACTAATGTAAACAAACCAAACCACATTTAACATCTCTTAAAATGAGAATTTTGTTTGTTACCTCAATAAATTTAGAGTCATTCCTATTTTATTTGTGTACATTTTAATCATTAACATTAAAAACACTCTTTTTACGACTAAAATTACAGTAAAGGGTAAAAAACAACAACTGAATTCCCAAAAATTAAAACGGAAAAAACGGAATTTGCAAAAATTTAAACGGAAAAAACGGAATTTGCAAAAATTTAAACGGAAAAAACGGAATTTGGGGAAAAATAAAACGGAATTTGGGAAAAAATAAAACGGATTTTATAGGGCCCTACTAATTCGGATCAGCACAGAGGGGCCCTCCCTGGAACTGTCTGATCCTACAAAATGTGCTGAAAATTGTCTGTCTGCTGGAAAGAGGTCAAGGCGACCAGGCTACAAAGCTTGGCCAAGTGACTCAGACATGATCTTCATTTCAGATAAAATGTGAAACATACATAGGGCCTACATACAATGATAAATGAAATCTACATGACGATAAAATAGAATTAAATGAAAATCTTTTGTTTGAAAGTTTTGGTCTGATGTTCTTAACCTTACAATGGGCATTGTAAATGTAATTGTTGAATAATTCTAATAATAAAACTATAATGATAAACTTATACAACAAAAATGACTGTGCCCCCAAATATTTGTCTGTGCTCCTAAATTTTTTTATTTAGGCGCACCAGTGCTCCTTGTTCAAAAAGTAAGTGTAGAGCCCTGAAATGGATTTATAAACAGGTAAGATTTAAAACATTGATCTCATTTCAATATGCCCCCGTAATTGTGTGGTAAAAAAAAAAAAAAAATCGGTGTAATAAGTGTAGCCTACAATGATAGTCTTGTTTGAACTTGATCGTTCGTCTTTGGCTCAAAGCCACTTGCTGCGAACTTTTCTTCAAGGAAGCTTCACGTTTATTTCAAGTGAGTGAGATAAAATATTTCAACTCAAAACAACATTTTGTGCCCAATTATTTTCCCAGGTGATGGTCACACAAGACGCCTCGGCAGATTTGAAGTGTTTTTCCCCCCTATTGTAGTGACCATTCTCGATTAAGCTTCACTCAGGACTCTTGTAAAAGCCAAAATATGACCACACCTCAGATTTGGTCCTCTTAAAAGGCTGAAAAATCTCCCGAGCACAGTCACTGCCTTCCGCTATTCCTTCCCGAGTAAAAAACAACAACATTGCGCGCTGCGCCTGCGCCAGACTGTTGCTGGATGGACAGGATTTACAGTGAGTTCGCGATAATCAAACACGGTTTTAATGATAATTAAAATTTGAACGATAATACTAACCGTCAGTTCATTTTATCGTGGTTTATCCACCTTATTCTTCTCTAAACAATGGGCGCTGCCATAACGACGACTCCGGTTCCCTACTTCCGGTTCGTAGCGCTTGACCTGTACTAGTAGCGAGAGAAGTTCAATTTTAACGCTAACCACTCTAAACATTTACTTTATTGAATGTATCTGATACGGAACCGGACATGGGCATTATCTTATGCTCGAAACACTCAGTTTCTAAAAAGTTTGAAATCTTCTTTGAATTATTAAAACAAATAACAACAGCACACGAGGAGCTTGAACTCATTCCCTCGCTGCTAGTACAGGTCAAGCGCTACGAACGGAAGTAGGAAACCGGAGTCGTCGTCATGGCAGCGCGCATTGTTTAGACTGAGCAGAAAAAGGTGGATAGTGAAACCGGTAATCGTCCCATCCCTAGTTTGCACAACTATCTATTAAGCCTTTTACTCACATAAAAATGGGCAACACTTAACCGTATACACAACTGAGAGTAGCTACTGAGGAACGAATCAGGAACGACCTGATAATCATTTAACTGTTAATAAGCAGTTCCTGGATATTTCAGAATAAAGGGCTGTAAAGATGATAGTGGAGAGTTACTAGTGAACAGAGAGATCCTATATTAATTAATCATCAGATAATTAGTTCATTAATGTCTGTGAATCAACACAGACATTAATGAACTAATTAATGTTAGCCCTGCTGGCCACTCTCGTCACGAGCACTTCTGTGAACTGAGTAAGGCTGTGAAGGAGGCAAAGCGTGCGTTATTCAACAGAACTGCCCTACATTCTGGTCAACTCTGTTACCTCTGTTATAAAACAAACAAAAAACTCCAAAGCATTTGTAGGAAAAGCATGTGACTTGCACCAAGTGATGTCACTTCCTCTGGCGGGAAACTCTGTAAAGTGTGAAGTATTTCATTATTCTTCTCTCATTAATTTGTACAAAATGTTCAGTATACACCAATAGTAGATTAATTATTTGTCAAATCTATTGTGATACTGCAGTGAATCTCTCATTCACTTTTAAAAAAAACGATAATATGGTGAAAACCCATAAAATTATGATTTTAGGCATGCCGTGTGGTATCTGGTTTGAGGTTAGCATCTTGAGATAAAGCACAAAATGGTGGAAAATGTCAACTCTGTTACCAACCCATATAATCAACGCATTTTGTCTGTAACAGAGTTGACAGATTTTTACATTGATGTTCAGTTAGTAAATTGATGTTCAGCATTAATAATTTAAATCTTGCAAGTTTAAGATCAGCAAATATTTAAAATGTTGAATTTAAAGTGCCTTCTATGAAAATAAAAAGGTTTAACAGAAAAAGAAAATCATATTTTTTTGTTTTCTTTCTATACTCGAAATGTACCCGCAATTCTGGCATGACTCACATGCGCAGTTCAAATGACACATTAATCCAACTTTTCGACAGTTATTTAACACATGGACACTCATTAATCACTCTTTGTCTCAACTCATGACACACTGATCATTATTACACGCGATAGCTTTAGCCCACGGCTAACTAGTTCAGCTCGCGCTGTGAGTGCGGCCTACTCATATCACATCATTATGAAATTGACATCTAGTCAAGTCAAGTCAAGTCATCTTCATTTATATAGCGCTTTTAACAATGTAGATTGTCTCAAAGCAGCTTTACAGAGATAAATGTATCATTTAACGTAAGAATGTTTTGGCTTTATAGCGGTTCTTTAATAAAGTTATTTTCCAGCTAAAGTTAGTTTTGATTGATTCGCTTCCGTCGCAACGATCATTTGTTTTTAAATTAGGGCCGCCAAGACGACACCATTCTCTCTACACAGACTTTAAACGCGATCCTGTGAGAAACGCTGATGGCGTTCACATGCGCATTAAGAATTGGTTCTATAGTTATGTGCGTTGATGTGTGCAGGTTTGGAATTCCCTAAAAACCAAGCCTAAACAAATTACTGGTGTTTCCTTACAGTTTTGATTCAGAATTTTATTTTATTTTATTAATTCGGGGTAGATACGCAAATTGAGTTTTCCCGACGACGCTTTATCTGTAGAGTGGGAAAGGGATCCTCCATAGGGAGAGACTAGTTAGCACTTCAGCACTGCATTGACATCGGGTCCAGGCGAAGGTCCTTCATCAGATCTGGAAACGGCCTGGATCCGGCAGGCTGCGGGAAAACCTTGGGATAAACAAAGACACTCAAATTAGCGTAGATGCCATTCTTCTCATGATGTAACAAGTACATCAGGATTTATGGGAAGTGTTCCCGGTTCCAGCTGACCTAATCTATGCAGCCTAATATTGAATTATAGAAGTCTATAATGTATTATGTGAACGCTATGTCAAAGAGATGTGTCTTTAATCTAGATTTAAACTGACAGAGTGTGTCTGCTTCCCGGACAATGGTAGGAAGACTGTTCCAGAGTTTTGGTGCTAAATAGGAAAAGGATCTACCGCCAGCAGTCGATTTTGATATTCTAGGTATTATCAATTGGCCGGAATTTTGAGATCGCAATAGACGTGAAGGACTATAATGCGTTAAGAGCTTGCTCAAGTACTGCGGAGCTAAACCATTTAGTGCTTTGTAAGTAATCAGCAATATTTTAAAATTTATGCGATGTTTAATAGGGAGCCAGTGCAGTTTTGACAGAACCGGGCTAATATGGTCATACTTCCTTGTTCTGGTAAGAACTCGAGCTGCTGCGTTTTGAACTAGCTGTAGTTTGTTTATTAAACGTGCAGGGCAACCACCCAGTAGAGCATTACAATAATCTAGCCTTGATGTCATGAACGCATGAACTAATTGTTCCGCATTTGTCAATGAGAGCATATGGCGTAATTTAGATATATTTTTAAGATGGAAAAATGCGGTTTTACAGATACTAGACACGTGATTTTCAAATGAAAGATTGGTATCAAAGAGCACACCCAGGTTCCTAACCGACGACGAAGACCTAACAGAGCAGCCATCGAGTGTTAGACAGTATTCTAGGTTATTACGTGAGGACGTTTTTTGTCCAATAATTAGAATCTCTGTTTTTTCAGAATTTAGAAGTAGGAAATTACGAGTCATCCAATTTTTTATATCAGCTATGCATTCTGTTAATTTAGTGAATTGGTAAGTTTCGTTAGGTTTTGAAGAAATATAGAGCTGAGTATCGTCGGCATAACAGTGGAAGCTAATTCCATGTTTCCTAATGATATCTCCTAATGGTAGCATGTACAGAGTGAACAGCAGCGGTCCTAGTACTGAGCCTTGTGGTACGCCATACTGAACTTGTGATCGATGAGACATCTCTTCATTTACTGCTACAAACTGATAACGGTCAGATAAGTATGATTTAAACCATGCTAGTGCAATTCCACTAATGCCAACATAGTTTTCTAGTCTATTTAAAAGAATGTTGTGGTCAATGGTGTCAAACGCAGCACTAAGATCGAGTAACACTAATAGAGAGACACAACCACGATCGGATGATAAGAGCAAATCATTTGTTACTCTAATGAGAGCAGTCTCGGTACTATGGTACGGTCTAAATCCAGACTGGAAATCCTCACAGATATCATTTCTTTCTAGAAAGGAACATAGTTGTGAAGATACTGCCTTTTCTAGTATTTTTGACAGAAAAGGTAGATTCGAGATCGGCCTGTAATTGACTAATTCTGAAGGATCAAGTTGCATTTTTTTAACAAGCGGTTTAATCATAGCCAGCTTAAAGTTTTTTGGTACGTATCCTAGAGACAAAGACGAATTAATGATATTAAGAAGAGGATCTATGACCTCTGGAAGCATCTCTTTCAGTAGCTTAGTCGGTATAGGGTCTAACATACATGTTGTAGATTTAGATGATTTAACGAGTTTAGTAAATTCTTCCTCTCCTATAGCAACGAATGAATCAAATCTTTCCTTAGGGAGACTACAATGCACTGCCTGATGCGATACTGTAGTAGACGGTTGCATAGTTATAATTTTATCCCTGATATTATCAATCTTATAAGTGAAGAAGTTCATAAAGTCATTACTGCTGTGCTGCTTGGAAACTTCTGGGCTTGAAGCTTTCTTTTTCGTTAGTTTAGCCACTAATCTGTCACATCTGTCATAACATAACATAACATAACATAACATAACATAACATAACATAACATAACATAACATAACATATGATAAAAAATGTCACTCACCAAAACGAGATTGCATCACATATTCAATTAAAGAAGATTATTTAATAAAGATTATTACTGTGGGATCCACTAAATCTTTACTCCGATTTCCACTTCAGCTTTCTCTCTCTGACGACAACACTCCAGGCTGAAGCATCCAAAGTCTCCAAGTGCACACAATCACAGTTCCCGATCCCGATAGATTATGATGATCATTTAGTGCAAGGAGTTTCAGGAGAAATGCTCCGTGTCTCATCTGACCTGTTCATCTGATTCTCTGTTCATCTGACCTGTTCATCTGATCTGTTCTCATCTGACCTGTTCATCTGATTCTCTGTGTTCATGCTGACAGCGGCAGCGACGGCGCGACCAGTGGGCGGGGCTTATGAATGCGCCGCTACTGTTGGCTCTCAGGGGTGTCAGTCACTGCAGCACAATCAGTGATTGGATGAATCGCGTGCTATTGCCCAGTGGTGTAATCGAGTGCATCAAGTAAAGAAAAATAAATAATAATAATTTAAAAAATAAAATTTGTCCAGAACAGAGCGACACGACTCAACTTAAACTGTTATAGAAGAGCTAATATACTAAGAATGCACTGTTCAAAGATTGTCTCTCTGCTTTATTCCTAATGTCCTGTACTCTCAACTTGTGTATAGTTAGTACTAGTCATAATTTTTACTCCAGGCATGAATAAAAGGGATGTTTTTTTATTTCCTGTTTGGAAAACCACTGGAAAACAACAGACTGTAATGTGTAGAGGAATGAAAATATGGAGTGATTTACCATTGATATCACACATTTTTACAAGAAAAATTAGTTTTAAAAAAATATTGAAAGGAACATTTAATGGCACGATATATAGTAAACTGTTGATTTTGATATTTGGAATGAATGTTGGGTTAGTGTGTTTCATTGACTTGACTTTTTATTGTTGTTGATTAAATGTAGTTTTATATGATTTACTTGTTGGGACCCCAGGAAGAGTAGCCACTGCCTAGGTAGAGGCTAATGGGGATCCAAATAAACTAATAAACCATTAGCCATCATTGATGGAAAATACCATTTACAGCCAATACAGGCAATTTACTGAGGAAAGCTTTTTTGGACAGTTATAGCACCACGTCTTGCCTGATCTCCACCACTTTTATTAGGTGTCCTCAAAGTGTGCCCGTGCATGTCTGTCAGATTTGCTGTAAATATCTCATTTACTTGTTTAGGAAGTTTAGACACTTCTATTTATGAGAGCATAAAAATGATCCATGGGTGACAATGATTGGATTTTTATTTTTGTCAGTTCCTATCATAATTGTGACATTTGGGCGTTATTGTTTAGCTATTGACCTGTGTTTCAACTTTCCTGTGGTGTTTTTGTCTCAATCGGAAGATAATCGCAAGTTTTTTAAGTGCTAAATGACAATGATACACAAACTAATAATAATAAATAAGGCGAAACCTGGCATGTTTGGTATCGTTGGACTCGGGAAGGATTCAGGATTTCAACGGACTAACGGTTGGGTGCGTTTATAGCCATTTTCATGACTTTTTTCCTTGTTATAGCGCCACACGCTTTTTACAATACAGATTGTATCAAAGCAGCTTCACATTGATAACATTAAAATAATACAACAAAGTTTGTTTCTAGAAGAAAATTGCATCATCATCCACCCATAATAAGGCAGATCAATAATATTGTTGAATATTAAATGTCCTCAACTAAGCAAGCCAAAGCCAAGGCAACAGTGGAGGAACCGAAACTCCATCAGTGACAGAATGGAGAAAAAAACCTTGGGAGAGCCCAGACTCAGTCTCAGTTCTCCTCTGGCCAACGAGCGAACAGTGTGTGATTATGATCCAGGAGCGTTACAGGTCAGAGGTCAGATTGGTCGTGTCGGTGAGGCCTTCGCAGGGCTGATGAGGCTGGGGATTCAGGGTGTGTCATGGTGCAGATCCACCATCTGATCTGGATACGGCCGAGGTCCACCTCACTTCAGGAAACAGAGAGACTAGTTGGCACTTCAGCACTGTGTTGTCATCGGGTCCAGCCGAAGGTCCTTCATCAGATCTGGATACGGCCTGGATCCGGCGGACTGCGGGAAACCCCCAGTATAAGCAGAGAGAGTAATATTAGCGTAGACGCCATTCTTCTCATGATGTAACGAGTACATCAGGATTTACGGGAAGTGTTCCCAGTTCCGGCTGGCCTAATCTTTGCAGCCTAACATTGAATTATAGGGTTAGGGTAAAAGAAGATATTTTGAAGAAAGTCGGTAGCCAAACGACTGATGGACCCCATTGACTCCCACAGTAGGAAAAAAAATACTATGTAAGTCAAATGGAGACCAGCAACTGTTTAATTACCAACCTTCTTTAAAATATCTTCTTTTGTGTTCAGCAGAAGAGAGAAACTCATACAGGTTTGGAACAACTTGAGGGAGAGTAAATGATCACAGAATTTTCATTTTTGGGTGAACTATCCCTTTAATAAGATGTTTATTATCATTGACTGTTAGTAATATCCCAAAAGACATTTAGTATTATTGGCTTGTAAGATATTTATGAGCTCCAGCCGAACAGAAGTTAGTCTTCCTGTAATTAGGCCTGGAGTGGAGTCAGAGTAGGAATCCCTCTTTATTAAAGCTTATTTAAGACTGCACCAAACTCCAAGTAGGAGTAAATGTTGTCATGTAATGTAATTAAATATTTGATATTAACAATACATTGTTAAGTTTGTATCTTTACATGAATTGGGTTGGAATTGGAATACATGGGTTTTAAAATTTTAAATTTTAAAATGGCAACAGATCTGGAAACAAGAAAACAAAGGGAGGCACTTATTTTCATTGTCTAGTAGGGTAAGTGACTCAGTTAATGTTTTTAAAAGAGAAGGAATGAAACGTAAAGAGCAGGTGATATTTTCCAGAATGAGGATAGCTCACACGTTGCTAAACAGCACTTTATTTATTTTAGGAAAACACCAGAGTGGCTTGTGTTCATGTCAGGAATCTGAGACGGTACAACATGTTTTGATGTATTGTAGAAATTATGATCTCCAAAGACAAGTTCTTATCAGAGAATTGTGTGAATTTGGTTTAAAAGAAGTGTCTTTGAAAAGTATTTTAGAAATAGGGTCAAGTGGGAGGGGAAAACATTGTTTTTTACATTTTTTATTAGACACTGGGCTTTATAGCCGAATATAGTACGCTGAGATATTAGTCCCATAGATGGCAGCAATGCAACTTTTTTGGATGCCGTAAAATCCCAAAGAAGAAGAAGAAGAAGAAGTGTTCTTCATGGAGTCCTTGTATATTGTCACACAACTTCTGGTAGTCTGTGCTTGCCTGTTTTCTTGTCTTTGGATTGCCCTATTGGATTTTTGACCCTTGCCTGGACTGGATTGTGAGAACGGATTTCCCAAATAAATACTGCGATTGGATCTACCTTTTCCCGTGTGTGTGTGTGTCACATGACACCCTTTCACATGTAACAATTATGCTGGCTCTATACATGCTAAAAGTATTGATTATTAAAGTCTGGTGTGTTTGGTGATGGCAATTTTCTGTAAGGACCCTTTCTATAATGTTGTCAGACACTTATAATAACAATCTGAACCTGTCAGGGGCAAAAACAGCACTTTTAGTGGACGGTAAATAATACAAATATACAAAACATTAACCAGCTGCAACCGAATGCTGATGGCTGTACTTTAGTTCCCATTATCTTGGTAATCTATGTGTGTTGAACCCATGGGGGCTTCTAGGGTTACTTCTTCTTGGTTTTCTGTTTCTCCTAACCCTGTGGCTCTAATTCTTTTCTCTCAGTATCTCATGATGTTTCTCTTTCTCAGATCAAGGAAGAGTTCTGCAGGATCAGACTGAAGCCACTACAGTCCACATTCCCTGGGGAGTTGGACAAACACATGTAGATTGGAAAAGAGGAGCTGTTGGGAAGAAACTGATGAGACCCTTGACATCATAAACGAGGCATGTACTTTTATCATAGTAGCTGTTAGTTTAATGCTGTAGCATTCTGATATCTGTGCTGTAAGATAGTCTGGTCCTCCATATATGTGTAGGACAGCAGCACAGAGTCCTGGAGAGAAGCTGCGATCCCAGGCCTCGTTCTCTACCTTGAGGAAAACACAGAGGAGTTAATCAAGGACTACAGGTAAAAACAGTTTTCTAACCGCTCACCTTGTATTAATGCACACTGCTGGAATCACACATTTATTTCATGATTTATATATACATGACTCCCGCCACATAAATATTTTTCAATTCACAGAAGATAGTTATTGTAGGCAAATCCATGTGAGAAAAACATTAATGTCCACAAAGGTATTGCTGAGGCCCACACACATTTCTTGCCTTAAATCCCAACACCACTCAAACTCCCACAGCAACTACATAATCCCCCCAGATTTCTGTCCAGAGGGAGAGCAAAGAGATATATGTGTTCTGAACATCTGCCAAAAAAAGTAGGTTTAATTCTCTCTGGTATATTTCACAGGTTTGTGATGACGACGATGCTTCATTTGCACTCAACATATTTGTGGTCAGGGAGGGAGGTCTTAAGAAGCGAGCCGGAATAGCCGTCGCAGGAGCAGAGGTCTTCTCTGGTATTCCCAGTGTTGCACAGGCTTGCCCCGACCTAATGGGCCTTATTTATGGCTTGGTACTAAACAATCCAAAGAAACTAAAATACACCTTTAAGGTTTTTCAGAAGATCTTTGTGGAGCTGGAGGATTCCCCAAAGTCCCCGATCTCAAGGTCATCTTACTGGCCTAAAGCTATACAGACGTTGTTGAAGGTGGAGGACTGAAAAACTCACTTCTGTTGTCATTTTGTTACTGAAGAAAAGCCGTTACAAAATGTTTTCATAATGTTGTTTACAGTTAATGTTAAAGAAAACGTATTTGTAATTGCACTTTTTTTATACTTGTGCTTGAGTGGAAGTTCAATATAATCTTTTGGTTGCTGTGTTTAGTTGAAAATTATGAAACATGAAAGTTATGAAATGTAAAAAAAATTTGTATTTTCCACAAAATGTATTCGAGTATGATTTTGTGCTTCACAACTATAACACTAACTTTTTAAATATCCTTCTTGTATTAGTTATGTTAATGGTGTATAAGTGCGTAATAAAGGATTTATTCATTTAAATAAGACACTGTTCCCACTTAAGTTCAGGTAGCTGCAAAGTTGCATTGTTAATGGTTAATAAGTGCATAAATAAGGATATATTAGCCTTCTTACAGTCTGATTACTGTCGATAAACATCCTATTAACATTGATAAGTGGTCTATAAACTGTTAACAAGTTTCTAATAAGTACTCATAAATATCTTACGAGGAATAATACATGTGTTTTAGGACATTACTAACTCTCATTAATGTTTAATAAACATCTTATTGAGGTTCATGAGGTATAAATAACTTTACAAGTTTTTAATAAGAGCTTATAATTGTCTTATAAGCAATAATAAATGTGTTAATTATGCTTTAATTAACACTTATATTAACTTATTTTTGTTTATAAGCATCCTATAAGGTCTTATAAGTGTCTTATTAACTGTTAATTACTGCCTATTACAAGCACCTTAAAATAAAGTGTTACCCAAAAAGGATATCTGGATATTTTCTGGGATTTTGTCGATAACAATAGTTGGACAATATTTTGCATATTTAAACAAATGTGTTATTTTGTTTTGTGCTTTGATTCTGTCATCATGGTAGCGGTGTTTGACCCGGAGTGTGTTTCTGTACTGGTACCAAACCACCTCGGTGTGAGTGAGGTTGATCCTCGTCTAACGGGTCGGTCTAACAGGAGAATATGTAGTTGTAGAAAATAGTAACACATCAGAATCAGAATCTGTTTATTGTCATTGTAAGCTCTACATACAACAAGATCACAAATGCCAGTCTAGCAGACAAAACACAGAACAATAAATACAACCAGATATTTCCAGAGAAGTCGCGACATTTTTTAAAATGCAATAAAATCAAGAATCTGTGATTTGTTAATTCGATTTAACCTTTTTTTAACTGACAAAAGTACAAAGAAAAGTTTTCCAATGTATTTTGTAAATATGAACACATTTTGATTTTGATGGCTGCAACACACCCCCAAAAAGTTGGGACAGAGGCATGTTTACCACTGAGTCACTTCACCTTTCCTTTTAATTACACTTTTTAATCATTTGGGAGTTGAGGATACTAATTGCTGGAGTTTTGCAAGTGGAATATTTGCCCAATCTTGTCTGACACGAGACAGCCGCTCAACAGTCTGTGGTCATCGTTGCCTGATTCCCCTTTTCATGATGGGTCATGCATTTCCCATAAGAGCCAGATCTGGACTGCAGTAAGGCAGGCAGGCTCATCTCTTCCACGTGTAGAGTGTCTAGAAACCGCTTTAGCATGTGCAGAATGAGGCCTGGCATTGTCTTGCTTCCCTTGATAGCAGTTTATGTCTCTGTACAATCCAAATATATGCCTCCATGTCAATAGTACCTTCACAATAATGCAAGTTACCCATACCGTTTGCAGTGATGCGCCTCAATACCAGGACAGATGTTTGCTTTAGCACCTGTCACTGGTGAAAGTCTGGTTGGTCCCTTTCGTCTTTGGGACTGAGAACTCGATGTCCATTTCTTTTCAAAAACAAGCTGAAACATGGACTCATCTGACCACAGCACACATTCCCACAGTCTTCTAGACCATCTGAGATGAGCTTAGGCCCAGAGGACTCGCCGGCATCTCCACATAGAAATTATGTAGAGCTTTCTCCTTGTGTAACAGAGATTCAAGTGGCATTTCTTGATGCAGCGTCAGACTGTGTGAAGTGAAAACGGTTTTCCAAAGTCCTCCTGAGCACATGTGGCTGTATTTAACAGAGTAGCATGATGGTATCTTGTGCAATGCCATCTGAGGACTCGAAGGTCACGCACATTCAACAGAGGTCTCCTGCCTTGCCCTACACAGACTGAGATTTCTCTGGATTCCCTGACAATATTATGTATGGAAGATGATGAAAGACATACATTCTTTGCAATCTTGCATTGAGAAATGTGATTTTTTAATTGTTTGACATTTCTCTTATGATAGTGATGAGCCATGACCCATCTTTGCTTAAAAAGACTGAGAAGCACTTTTGCACCCAAACACGATACCCTCAACTATTACCAGTTTTCCTGCTCATTGTGGACTGTTTCAAAAGAGCTGGATAATCTAATTTGGATAATCTTTTCACTTTTATTTTGTCTCTGTCCCAACTTTTTTGGGGTGTGTTGCAGCCATCAAAATCAAAATTTGTTCATATTTACAAAATACAATTATGTTGGTCAGTGAAAACATTGGAAAACTTTTCTTTGTACTTTTGTCAGGTAAAAAAAGGACAAATAGACTCACAGATTCTTGATTTTATTGCATTTTACAAAATGTCCCAACTTTTCTGGAAATGGGGTTGTAAACAAGCACTAAAAACAATAGAATAATGCTATAATAACTTGATTAATCCGTGTCTGTAATGTTAGTGAAGTGCTGGATGGATAGCTGCAGGAGTCTAGCAGTGTATGTTTGTGTTTAAAGTGCAGATAGCTTTGGGAAAGGAGCTGTCTCTGAGTCTGGAGGTGCGTGTACTCTGCAGCTGGTGACTGGGCCGGGTGGAGTCTCCTGTGGTGCTGGCCGCTCTGCAGCTCTTGACAGAGGGAAGCAGTTCAGAGAGCTGGTGACTGGGCCGGGTGGAGTCTCCTGTGGTGCTGGCCGCTCTGCAGCTCCTGACAGAGGGAAGCCGTTCAGAGAGCTGGTGACTGGGCCGGGTGGAGTCTCCTGTGGTGCTGGCCGCTCTGCAGCTCCTGACAGAGGGAAGCCGTTCAGAGAGCTGGTGACTGGGCCGGGTGGAGTCTCCTGTGGTGCTGGCCGCTCCCCTCTGTCAGCTCCTGACAGAGGGAAGCCGTTTAGAGAGCTGGTGACTGGGCCGGGTGGAGTCTCCTGTGGTGCTGGCAGCTCTGCAGCTCCTGACAGAGGGAAGCAGTTCAGAGAGCTGGTGACTGGGCCGGGTGGAGTCTCCTGTGGTGCTGGCAGCTCTGCAGCTCCTGACAGGGGGAAGCCGTTCAGAGAGCTGGTGACTGGGCCGGGTGGAGTCTCCTGTGGTGCTGGCAGCTCTGCAGCTCCTGACAGAGGGAAGCCGTTCAGAGAGCTGGTGACTGGGCCGGGTGGAGTCTCCTGTGGTGCTGGCAGCTCTGCAGCTCCTGACAGAGGGAAGCCGTTCAGAGAGCTGGTGACTGGGCCGGGTGGAGTCTCCTGTGGTGCTGGCCGCTCTGCAGCTCCTGACAGAGGGAAGCAGTTCAGAGAGCTGGTGACTGGGCCGGGTGGAGTCTCCTGTGGTGCTGGCCGCTCTGCAGCTCCTGACAGAGGGAAGCAGTTCAGAGAGCTGGTGACTGGGCCGGGTGGAGTCTCCTGTGGTGCTGGCCGCTCTGCAGCTCCTGACAGAGGGAAGCAGTTCAGAGAGCTGGTGACTGGGCCGGGTGGAGTCTCCTGTGGTGCTGGCAGCTCTGCAGCTCCTGACAGAGGGAAGCAGTTCAGAGAGCTGGTGACTGGGGCGGGTGGAGTCTCCTGTGGTGCTGGCAGCTCTGCAGCTCCTGACAGAGGGAAGCAGTTCAGAGAGCTGGTGACTGGGCCGGGTGGAGTCTCCTGTGGTGCTGGCAGCTCTGCAGCTCCTGACAGGGGGAAGCCGTTCAGAGAGCTGGTGACTGGGCCGGGTGGAGTCTCCTGTGGTGCTGGCCGCTCTGCAGCTCCTGACAGAGGGAAGCCGTTCAGAGAGCTGGTGACTGGGCCGGGTGGAGTCTCCTGTGGTGCTGGCAGCTCTGCAGCTCCTGACAGAGGGAAGCAGTTCAGAGAGCTGGTGACTGGGCCGGGTGGAGTCTCCTGTGGTGTTGGCCGCTCTGCAGCTCCTGACAGAGGGAAGCAGTTCAGAGAGCTGGTGACTGGGCCGGGTGGAGTCTCCTGTGGTGCTGGCCGCTCTGCAGCTCCTGACAGAGGGAAGCCGTTCAGAGAGCTGGTGACTGGGCCGGGTGGAGTCTCCTGTGGTGCTGGCAGCTCTGCAGCTCCTGACAGAGGGAAGCAGTTCAGAGAGCTGGTGACTGGGCCGGGTGGAGTCTCCTGTGGTGCTGGCAGCTCTGCAGCTCCTGACAGAGGGAAGCAGTTCAGAGAGCTGGTGACTGGGCCGGGTGGAGTCTCCTGTGGTGCTGGCAGCTCTGCAGCTCCTGACAGGGGGAAGCCGTTCAGAGAGCTGGTGACTGGGGCGGGTGGAGTCTCCTGTGGTGCTGGCCGCTCTGCTGAGGTCCACTCAACAATGAGATCCAATGTTTTTTCTTTAATCTGTAAACAATAGAGATCATCAGTGGATCAACGGGGCTTCAGCTTCTCTCTCTCTCGTGTACACACATAATATTCATGGAGAGAAGCAACATTACGTGTGCTCATGAGCTCGCGCACAGGTAGACTGAGGCTATTACCAAACTTAAACAAAAATAAATAAATAAAACACATGTAAATAAAATAATAAATCTGATTACCATACATTTATAATCTTCCTTGTGATACATCACATTAATACTCTTATTAATGCATAGTATAGTACATTAATTGTATACTAGATTGCAAAACCATATGCATTAATTCAGATATTTGTATGTATTAATTCAGATATTTATATGTTATAACATGCTATGATGAAACAAATAATCAATTATAATACCATTTGTACAATCCAAAGAAAACACTCAAAGCGCATTTAACAGCATACCATGTGCAGGCCGCACCACGTGCGTCACGCACAAATCTATGAATCTGATTCGTTCCCCTTATAACACTCTAAATACAGTACATATTTATTAACAGTCAACCAGATCTCTTTTCTTTCACTAAACAGAACTAATTAAAGAACATACCTGTAAACAAATAGAGATCATCAGTGGATCAACGGGGCTTCAGCTTCTCTCTCTCTCGTGTACACACTAAGCATAAAATACTAATCAGTTAGCATCATGATGAATTTCATAAAATCGTATTGCTACACACTTCATCACGACCAACATGCTCAAATGATGAAACACACTCCAATTACACTTATTGAGCGACAATTATGCCTTTAGACAATAAACATCATCATACCATAATATTCATGGAGAGAAGCAACATTGCGTGTGCTCATGAGCCTCGCGCACAGGTAGACTGAGGCTATTACGGATCGCACGAGGGGAAACCCCAGTAGTGTTCCACCGATGACGCTCCCTCCCCAAACAAAAGAAAAGTTCTGCTATTTTAACACTATGTTCTCTTGCTCATGAACAATAATCTGAACAACAATAATCTTTGTGAGGTTCATTAAGAAAAAACTTAGTATAAACAAATTAAAGAAAATAATACAATGTAAAAAAAACAAATCAAAGAATAATTCACACCAGTTACAGTAGCGTGAGGTGGGAGTGTCCTCCAGAGAGGGTCTACAGCTTGTGTACCACACCCAGGTGCAGTGTGTCAGCAGGCCCTCGATGGTGGCCTGGTAGAAGGCTTCTGTCCTGTATCATCCCTGTATGGCAGTCTCAGGAAGGGGAGTCTCTGTTGTGCTATTTTATGGTAGCGGTAGTGTTTGCTGATGAGAAATGAGCACTACCAGGAATGTAAAAGACAGCACTCTTTCCACATGTGCCCCATTGATGCAGAGCGGGGTCAGGTCTCTGTTACGCTTCCTCCTGAAGTCCAATATGAGTTATTTGGTTTAGTTAGAGTTCAAATTCAGGTTGTTCACTGTACCACCACTCACACAGTTTCTGTATCTTGTCTCTGTATGCTGACTCCTCCTCCCTTTTGGACGAGTGGACTGGTGGTCAGTCGTGTGTGTAGAGGGAGTAGAGGAGTGAGGTGCTGGAGGAGATGTGTGAGCCGAGTCTAACCCTCTGCAGGTGATGAGTGGGAGTCTTGAGGTGCAGATGTGGGTGGAGATTCAAAATCAAGCAGTCTAGTATCATTACGAGTAACAGCCAATTTGAAGTCACAGAGAAAAATACCTTTTTACTCCCACAAACACGCTACACCTTCTGAAATTCTTCATTGCAGGTGTACAAATTTTATTCATGAATCACAAATGAAGAAACTCATACACTCACATTTTGTTGCTGCAACGAATATGGTGTGAAACACATTCTTTCTCACACACGTATAAAACATGTGAAATCATGCACAAACCTTTCACGCACTGATCAGCGTGTGGATTCATGCTGTGAGAGTTGCACATGTAGAACATTTTCTCACAATCAGTTATATTATTCTAGCACAAACACAAGCCAGTAACCAAATACTAATGACTGCTTGAGTATGCCGCTACGAGTCTCAAATGCTCACAGAAGTTCTGCACGCTCTCCCTTCTGTGTCACATATCTCAGTGAAATGTAGAGCAGAGCTGATGTGTGCATCTGTAGAACATATAAACGGGTGGATGTGCCAGAATCGTCATCAAGTAAACAAAGATAAAACTGAAGTCATTGTTTTTAGAGCCAACAAAGAGCGATTAAACGTCAGCGCTCACCATCAATCACAAACTACTGTAAGCCAGAAATCTTGGTGTAGTCATGGACAGACCTACATTTTAACAGCCACCTGAAGAAGCATACTGTCACCTGAAGAAGATATCAAGGGTTAAAAAGCTTGTGTCTCAGCAGGATCTGGGAAAACTTGCCCATGAGTTTATCTTCAGTAAAATAGACTTCTTTTCAGAAATAGATCAGACGCTGATAGACAATCAGTTCATCAAACTCAGTGCCTCATGTTGCAGTTTTCCAGATTACTGGAGCGTGGGCGTGGTTTAACCTCAACTGGGCCGGCAGGCGCGGATGAGCTCCTCTGATTGGCCAGAAGGGTTCTCTGATCTCTGAACAGTGCCCGCCCCGGCTCTCCAGGTGCACACAGCACTTTTGCTCCACATTTCACTGAGATATGAGATGTGAGGAGCAAAAGCGTACAGGCCAAGGTTCGATTCCCACTGCGACACATCCACCAGTGTGTCCCTGAGCAAAACACTTAACCCCTAGTTGCTCCAGAGGCGTGTACCTTGTCATTTGTGAGCAAAAGAAACAGCATTTGAGGCTCATAGCAGCAGATTTGTGAGAAAACTCTCTACAGGTCATTCTTTGCATGAATTCACAAACTGATTTGAAGATGTAAAATGTTTGTCCCTGACTTCAAATGTTTTGATACGAGTGTGTGAATGTGTTTTGCTCAACAAAACTTGCACCCCCTGCTGGTGAGGTCGACTAACAGCAGATGGAGAGTATGCTCGGTAATCTACTGCTTTTCCTGCAGTTCCTGGATGTCAACGTAGAATTTTCTGTCGAATTTGAACCACTGAATTTGTGGAAGTGAATTTGCAAAGCGAAATAAAATGGACCAAAAATTGCCTCTTGAATATTATAGGTTGTTTTTTTAAACAGTTTGACTATTTTGGAAGTGAAATATGAAAGGGGAATATGGATTATTGAATTTTTAATAATGAAAAGGTGTTTGAAATGTTTTTAATTGAAATATTCAAAGCTTAAATATTCAACCATGTTGAACTTCAGCCCATAAAAAAGCAAGCCCTAAAAATACAATGCAT
Source organism: Abramis brama (assembly GCF_963993115.1). Lineage (NCBI taxonomy): Eukaryota > Metazoa > Chordata > Actinopteri > Cypriniformes > Leuciscidae > Abramis > Abramis brama. Next base: position 20,948 of record NW_028156040.1, on the reverse strand, counting down.
TAAAATGCAAGCATGGTTAATGCAATGCCTATTTTTTTCCAAGTAGTGCAATTCAACAGGCTTTTTATTTCAAAAACATTTGCCATTATTTTACTTCCATATTTTTCAGCAAGATTGAATGGTTTTGAGTGGAGAGCTTCATTTTGACCTGAAAACAGGACGTTTGGGGAATTGGGTGAGAAGTTGTGGATTTGTGTTTAGAGTTTTGAGAAAAAACAGGCATAATTTAAAAACAGTCGAGAAAAACTGTAAAGCTGCAGTTAATATTATAGAATACATCTTAGAATATAAACATTACCTGCATAGAAATTAATTTCAAATAGACCTGTTAACTGAATTAAATTGAATTATACTCCAAAATAAATAGTTGGATCTCTGTTAACCACAAAGAAAAGAGTCAAGAGAAGGGAATGCCTTGATGTTTAGTTTGAAGTCAAGACTTTACACTTCCAGTAGTGATATATTCATGACAGATGGAGACACCAAAAGCTCACAGCAGTAAATAAAGAAAAATGTTGTGATTTAAATGGTTAAAGTATTTAGGTCCATATCCTGAATATCCTGAATGTGTGTGACCTTATTAACTAGAAGGATAAAACACCTGAGAAAATATAGTAGGTGTGCAGCGGATCCCAGAACTCCTGGTTTGGTCAACACAGCATCTGCATCTGTTTGGTCTTTTTAACAGAAGTATTACTTATTAAATATCAGCTGCAGTAAAACTGGCTACTACAGGGTTTCACCCTGGTATATCTCAGCTGTGTGGGAAACCTACAGTGGCATGTGGGAACACATGAGAGGAGCCATGGTGCCTTATCTCCACTCAGGAACAGGGCATAGCACAGGACACCTTCAGCTACAGCCAGCCGGACAAGTGCTGCCTAAAGCAATTTGCATCTGATCCGTTCATGTTCATCCCAGTTTTACATACAAGTACCGTCCAAATACTATTATATAAAAGGCCCTGTGACTTGGGACTTGTTAGGAGAACATTAGATATCAAAACCTCATGTCAAACATTTCTCTGATAAATATGTAAAGCTTTAAACGGTTTAACAGTTTTTTGTACACATAAATGATAAAAGCCAGTTGCTCAGTCAAATGCAGACAGGTTATTGTACAGTGAGAGTTTGGTTAATAAATTAAACAAAAGTATGAACATAACAGAAAAGTCCAAGTAAGGAGGTAAGGTGGTGCTATTTTTGAAAGTGTAACCAGACGTTGCATATTTATTATAGCTGACTTGATCACAGAGCCCAAAAACAAAGCTAAAGGGTTCCCAGAGGAGTCTTGACCAGGCGTCCACATGTGACGAGTTGGGAGTTGGGAGTGGGATGGTGTTGGTCTGGGGGCTCTTCATCACCATCCTCTTCCTGCTCTTCATCACCATCCTCTTCCTGCTCTTCATCACCATCCTCTTCCTGCTCTTCATCACCATCCTCTTCCTGCTCTTCATCACCATCCTCTTCCTGCTCTTCATCACCATCCTCTTCCTGCTCTTCATCACCACCGTCTTCCTGCTCTTCATCACCATCCTCTTCCTGCTCTTCATCACCATCCTCTTCCTGCTCTTCATCACCATCTAGACTTCATCACCATCCTCTTCCTGCTCTTCATCACCATCTAGACTTCATCACCATCCTCTTCCTGCTCTTCATCACCATCCTCTTCCTGCTCTTCATCACCATCCTCTTCCTGCTCTTCATCACCATCCTCTTCCTGCTCTTCATCACCATCTAGTCTTCATCACCATCCTCTTCCTGCTCTTCATCACCATCCTCTTCCTGCTCTTCATCACCATCCTCTTCCTGCTCTTCATCACCATCCTCTTCCAGCTCTTCATCACCATCCTCTTCCTGCTCTTCATCACCATCCTCTTCCTGCTCTTCATCACCATCTAGACTTCATCACCATCCTCTTCCTGCTCTTCATCACCATCCTCTTCCTGCTCTTCATCACCATCCTCTTCCTGCTCTTCATCACCACCGTCTTCCTGCTCTTCATCACCATCCTCTTCCTGCTCTTCATCACCATCCTCTTCCTGCTCTTCATCACCATCCTCTTCCTGCTCTTCATCACCATCCTCTTCCTGCTCTTCATCACCATCCTCTTCCTGCTCTTCATCACCACCGTCTTCCTGCTCTTCATCACCATCCTCTTCCTGCTTTTCATCACCATCCTCTTCCTGCTCTTCATCACCATCCTCTTCCTGCTCTTCATCACCACCCTCTTCCTGCTCTTCATCACCATCCTCTTCCTGCTCTTCATCACCATCCTCTTCCTGCTCTTCATCACCATCTAGACTTCATCACCATCCTCTTCCTGCTCTTCATCACCATCCTCTTCCTGCTCTTCATCACCATCCTCTTCCTGCTCTTCATCACCACCGTCTTCCTGCTCTTCATCACCATCCTCTTCCTGCTCTTCATCACCATCCTCTTCCTGCTCTTCATCACCATCCTCTTCCTGCTCTTCATCACCATCCTCTTCCTGCTCTTCATCACCATCCTCTTCCTGCTCTTCATCACCATCTAGACTTCATCACCATCCTCTTCCTGCTCTTCATCACCATCCTCTTCCTGCTCTTCATCACCATCCTCTTCCTGCTCTTCATCACCGTCCTCTACCTGCTCTTCATCACCATCCTCTTCCTGCTCTTCATCACCATCCTCTTCCAGCTCTTCATCACCATCCTCTTCCAGCTCTTCATCACCATCCTCTTCCTGCTCTTCATCACCATCCTCTTCCTGCTCTTCATCACCATCCTCTTCCTGCTCTTCATCACCACCCTCTTCCTGCTCTTCATCACCATCCTCTTCCTGCTCTTCATCACCATCTAGACTTCATCACCATTCTCTTCCTGCTCTTCATCACCATCTAGACTTCATCACCATCCTCTTCCTGCTCTTCATCACCGTCCTCTTCCTGCTCTTCATCACCATCCTCTTCCTGCTCTTCATCACCATCCTCTTCCAGCTCTTCATCACCATCCTCTTCCTGCTCTTCATCACCGTCCTCTTCCTGCTCTTCATCACCACCCTCCCCTGCTCTTCATCACCATCTAGACTGCTCTGGGTGCTATTCAAAAGCAACTGAGTGGTACTGTGTGTTGGAGTGAAACAGGAATGAGAAGTGTATAGGAGTGCAGGGACAAGTGAAAATGTTATATTCAGCCGTTTACTTTTTTTATGGGAAACTGCAGAAACGCAGCAAAACTGTATTAATAGATGAGAAAAAAATCAGTCCCTGTGTTTGGATATCTTATTCTCTAATTGTTACCAGAAGACGGGGTTGGTACAGTTTAGGAAGGTCATTTGTAGCAGACATTTGTAGCAGACATCTGATTAGCCTGATAATCCTGCTGTGTTACCCCTGATGGGTGCAGGTCATCCAGACTAGCTGGAAGATTAAACAAAGACGTGACACAGGTGAAGCTTGATATATACGCCAATTTGCTATTTCCCTTCACACATCCTCTTTAAAATCAGTGTCACTAAGTTCTGTGACACAAAGACAATCAAACGACGAGTGCTTTGAATGGGATGTTGTCAACTCCTATCGAGGAGAGACACGACGACAGAACCATCAACAAACTTCAGGATGGGACTCCACACTTGCTGGCTTTGACACATGTTTGTGTCCAAGTTGAAGAACTGGGGACGTCTGATAAAACACCATTCACACGTTGGGGCCTCGCTGTTAGAAAGTCTATCAGCCAGCTTATGAGGCCAAGGTCGATGTGGATGCTCTCTAGGCTTTCTGCTAAAGTTTAAGGCTGAATACAATTAAAAGCAGACAAGAATCAGTCAAAACTAGCGGCATCAGAGTGTGAATAAAAAGTGTGCATGTGGCGTCCTCCACAGCTCTGCTCGACCTAGACTTCCCATGATGCACTGGGCTCTGCTCTCCCTCTCCATCTGTGTGCATTCTTCTCCCACTAACGCATGTTTCTAACTTGACTTCTTCCCTTTCCCGTAGTCTTGTGCTTCCTCGTCCCTCTCCTCTCTCCTCCTGTCTCTTTCTGCAGGTGTTTCTGGCTCTGGAGCTGTGGAGTCTGGATCTCCTGCTCGACACCCGCTGCTGCTACTATCATTACTGCTCCTGTTATTAGTATCATTGCTATGATTATAACTTTGATATTTGTGTTATTACCACTACCATTAGTACTTCTTTACATCACACTGTGTGTGGCCTCCGTGGCCAAGAACCTGCTGTGAGTTGTTGGGTCTCTGTAAGTATATGACAGAAAGTACAGCCAGGACCTGCTCTATATGTAAAGCACAATGAGATAACTTCTGTTAGGAAGTGGAGTTGTAAAATTAAATTTTACTGTCTTTAATACACCCAGGCACCAGACGACCTTATCACATTTACATGAAGTGCTAGGATCTCTCTGTGCAACGGCTCTTATGAAAACGAACCTCTGTTAGATGTGTTCTAGTTTAAACTCACAGTTTATATAAAACTATTTCAAATAATTATATACAATATTGTATAATATTTTTTAAAGGTGGAGCTGCCATTTTCTTTAACTGGTGTCCAAACACTCATGAATAAATGTAAAAGAAACCGCCAGACTGTATCTCAGCTAGAAAATGTTCCAATGAATAACAGCTGAATATTTTAAAAACTTCACATTGTCACACTGTATTTTTTGTTTTGGAATATAACCTGAAATACTGTTTATTAAAGGAATGGTGCAAAACAAAAAAATGCAAAAAAGTGCAAAAAAAATTCTAGGGCTGAGTATAGACACAAATTTTACAATTCGTTTCGATTTCGATTCACAAGCTTGCAATTCGATTCAATTTTGATTACGATTCGATTCGATTCAGTATTGATTATTTTGTATTGTTTCAATACACGGCAAATTTTCTCAAGGAAAACAAATATCTGAACTATTATTGTAAACTATGGGAGTCAGTGGTGGCCATAATATTGAAGGTAAAAATGAACTTATTTGTATACAAACACTTAAATTACACTTTTATTTATTTTCATAATAATAAAGTTATATGAAATATAAACATTTAAATGGTGGCTGTCATAAAAACTTGCCAGATTTATTCAAACATGCATTAAATATTGAAGAACATTAGAAATTATAATGAATATGTAATATGGTGCATATAATTAGCAAAATGCTCCTCTCTAGAGTCTTCCACCTTAATAACACCAGTTACAGCGCGAAATAAACATGAATGAGCTTCTGAAAGTGTGTTAAAAGATAGAGTACAACTTATGGAAGTCCGTATCATGTGACATGGAGTCGCTCAATCAGTGTTTCAACCGTGGAAAGACGTCAGTAAATCAGCTTGTAAACGATGTCATGTAACGTCACATTTACCTCAGAAAAACCATATCCAGTGACCATAAACTCGTCAGTCAGCGAGAAAAATTAACAAGATCAGGTGCTTCTCTAGAGCTGAGCCAGAGCGATCTCACACCACAGCGCTATTTATGTTTTTGAATTTCGTAAGAAAATGGACATAATTTGAAATCTGAGACTTTGTTTCATATCAATAGTAACAAAGCACAAAGATTATTGCGCTTTATTGGATGGGATGCGCGCTATATGTTACATTCATTCATCAGCTGAGAACAGGATGACTAACTGATTCTTGGGATTTAAGAATCGATATCGTTTCGTAAAAGTGAGAATCGATTAAAATCGAGAAATCAATATTTTTTTACCCAGCCCTAGTAAATTCTCTTGTTTATTGTTTTATTTAACGTTACCTTTCATCCCTGTGTGTGTTTCACTGGACCCTTTAGGAGGAAATTAAACCTCAAATAACTTTACTGATATTTTAACTCTCATGAAGTCTTTTCTTTCAGAGGTTTGCTCAAAAAGTCAAAGGAATCACAATGGCCACGACTATCACCGTGTACAGTATGTTAGTTGTACAGTTTAGGAGACATTTAAAGGGAACGTCATTTTAAAAGTCAAATTACTTTCTCTTAGTTTAAAATGTGCTTTATTGTGAGACACTTTGTAACTGTGTTATAAAAGGTGCTTTATAAAGCGAGTTATTACTATTAATAAACGTTTGGGAGCATAACTTTATCTCTGCATTACAGTATACTCTCACACAAGTTGTGGATGTTAAATACACATTTTATTTGCGAGTGTGTTGATGAACCCCTTCTGGAAGAAAGAAGAGTCCCTTTGGCTTCTGCTGTTGTGTCGAGGGGAGACATGTTGCATGGTCTGAAAGCAGAGTAACATGGTGTGTTGAACTGATGCAGTCATTGGGTTCCTGAATCAAACTCAGGACCAGCAGTTTCAGAAGATGCATATAGTGTCTTCTACCTCATCACAAATGTGGATGAGTTGATGAAAGTCCTTCCACAGCCCTTCTGTAGCACACAGCAGCTGTAGCTGTACGAGTGAGATAACAGGTGGACTGGTGATAGCAGTGACTCTGATCAGTCCAGGGGGGCGGGACTTAGCCTTCACCTGTCGGGCAACACCTGCACATATAAGAGGCCTGGATGAAGCCCTGCTCAGTCTGTCCCTGTGTCTGCTGCAGAGAGTCAAACTGCACCTTATATTGCCCGTCTTTCCCAGTCGGCTGAGCACCGGACGCAATATTTGGGTAAGTTATGGATATTAGTGGATATAGTTAATGATGTTTCTTTGCTCAATGTTGAATAAGTGCTCTGATTAAGATTTATGAGAACATCTTTGTTAACTGATTATTGTTTTCTTCTGCCTTTAAGCTGTTAAAGGGTTAGTTCACCCAAAAATGACCCCGTAAGACCTTCGTTCATCTTCGGAACACAAATTAAGATATTTTTGATTAAATCTGAGAGCTGATCACTCCTCCATAGGCTTCTAAAGACATTATAACTTGCTGGCCCAGAAAAGTTATTAAAGAGATCGTTAATATAGTCCAAGTGACTCCAGTGGCTCAGTCTTAAGTTTATAAAGCGACGAGAATACTTTTTGTGCGCAAAAAAATCTAACAAAAATAACGACTTTATTCCACTATTCATTTCCTTCTCTCTGGGCCTAGAGTGAGTTCACGTAGTGTTTTAGCGCAGCGCGTCTGTGTTTCACGTCACACGTAGGCTCACTATTGGCCGACGCTGGTCTTGTGTGTGATGCGTGTGACGTACAACACAGACGCGCTGCGCTAAAACACTACGTGAACTACTAAAAACTAACTCCAGGCCTAGTCACTCTTCAAGGACTACTTGTGATCTGGACCATTATTTTAAAGTGGAAACATCTTTTTTACCTTAAAATAATAGTCCAGATCACTAGTAGTTCCTGGATAGTGACTAGGCAACACTTGAGTAATTAGTGATGTATTTTATGACTACATTCAGAGTAAAAATTATGACTAATTATGTCTCAGACACACGATATAATATTCTTAATAATTAGTCAGTTAGTTAATAGTTATTAATGATGCTCAGGATCTCATTAAGTAATTATTGATTACATAATAATGACGTATCTCCTAAATTCGATATTACTTACTGATTATTTAAGCTTGTTTCCATATTAGTTAACAGTAGTAGCTGAAGTGTTAATGTAGAGCTACTCATTAGTCCTGCATTACTTCCTGCACAGTTACTAATTAATGATGGACCATTATGCTAAAGTGTTACCTAACACTCTACTAATGAAATGAAATAGTATGGTTAATAAATAATATCACCACTCTATACGGACACACTGTAATTAACAATTAGTAACAGTAATTAGTGCCTTTACCACCCCCCCCCCCCCCCACCCACCAGATGTTAAGCTGCAGTAGTAACTGGAAAGGTGCATCGCTACTGTGATAATAAGAAGTGTTCAATGTTTTGCAGAATGATGGCAGGTGGGATAAAGAGCCGGAGGACACTGAGTCTCCTGATCCTCCTCAGCCTCCTCAGCCTCACTGAACTATTGGGTAAGAAATATTTTACATTTTAACACGTTCAGGCTCTCTTCTACATCTCTAAAGGTTCAGTAATATTTGATTTGGCAACACCAGCAGTTACTGAGGTAATAAGGTGAATAAACAGCTTGACACAAGACACAATGTGTGAAATCAATAGTGTATTATTTTTTCTCAGTGGCTCTGGTACATTTCATTAATCATCCTTAACACTAAGAGGGTTTCTCAAAACAATGTGTTCAAACAGCAGCAAACAGGGGATTATCTGCAAAAGCCCAAAGTCTTCTCTCAGAGTAAAGCTTTGTGTCAGTGAACATGTGTGTTTGGTCTATCAGTCGATGTGTTCAACATGCTGTCAGTAACAGTGTTTTCTGATGTAAACTATGACTGAGGCTTGAACCCCTAATGATTGAATATGCACGAGGCTGCAGTTTTCTGTACGAGGCATACGAGTTTCTTCAGTACACAGTTACACATTACCATAGGTGTCGTTTACACTGGGGATGATGGCCATGCCCCCCCCCCCCACTTTCTGGAAGCGTTTGGTAAAAGTTTTCTGACAATTAGCTTGCAACAAGAAATGTTTAATAACAAATAAACATGATATGAGAAAGGTTTACTTGCACAACAAGAACTGTTTAAAGGGATACTCCACTTTAAAATGAAAATGCTGTCATCATATACTCACCCTCATGTTGTTTCAAACCTGTATGAATTTCCTTCTTCTGCTGAACAGAAAGGAAGATATTTAGAAGAATGTCAGTAACCAGACCAGTTTCTGGTCTCATTGACTTCCATAGTAGGAACAAAATATACTATGGAAGTCAATGAGAAGAACTGTCTGAGGCCCAGACCAAGTGTTAGGGTAACCTAACCTAACCTAACCCTAACCATAACCTAACCCTAACCCCCAGAGCCCATTAACCAGGAGAGATCTCTCTAAATACTGAACTGGTCTTATTTGTTTTAACCAAAGCACTGTGAGGAAACCGTGTACCTCCTACACCAAACTAGCTCATGCAGTCACAGTAAGTGTGGGTTAATACTGCAGGAGACACTCACTGAGCTGCTGAAATATAACAGACATGTTAATAAAGACGTCAGCCAATAAGCATGAGGAACCCCTACACACCAGTATGCCATGTTTGTTTCAGAGGTGAAAGATGAGTGGCAGGAGCTCCGGCCCGACACCGCTGGCCAGCACCGCCTCAGAGGACTGGCTGAACACATGCTTCATGAAGGACTCCCCTCAGACCAAAGGTATCTGGAGAAATGTCTCAGGAACGCCTTGATGGAACTTCATTTCCTTTGACTCAAGGATGAATTATGGGATGATTTTATATGCAAAAGGTCAAAGGTTAACTTTAACTTTGGGGTTTAATGTGTGTGTGAAGCATCCAGGTTTAGAAGGTGTAGCTTCTTTGCCGTAACATCCATATCTGAAGCAGTGAAGGTTGGCTTGTGGTCGAGCACGGCCCTGCACTCTGCCATAGTTATTACTAATGGAATTTGCTTTGGTCATGAGGTGCTACACGCAGACAAACATACAGTCGACATAAATACATGTAGAAATATATATATATTTGTGCTGGGCAATGATTACAATTTGTAATCGCGATTAATCGCATTGTTACACGCAAAATTGAATAATGAATTCTAAAGTAGTGTACTTTTGATGTAAATGTACTGCTATATACCCAAAAGTGCAATAGCATGTGGTTTGCAAAAACTTTAAACAAATAGCCTAATGTGCTTTTTACCAGCGGTATTCCCTTTACACAGTAGCAATACAATATTTCTTGTAAATCTCAACTTAAACATTAATGTAATCAAATCAAACTTCTCAGCTGATTTATTACCCCAGTAAACAGTTCCTAACGAGTTTATGGTCTCAGTCGTTAGTTTCAAGTCTTCTTCAACACAGCATGATGTTCATTTAGTAAATTATGGTCCCATTTAGAGGAACATAGACCAGAAAGTAGGGGAGGCTTTAGGGCGGGGCTACAAGCTGATTGACAAGTCGCTACCACGGCAACCTGTCAGGCACAGTAACGCATATCCCTCCACAGCTCCACCCTTTTGTCCTAATATGGTCACTTGGTTCCAAAAATCAAAGATGGCGACGGCCACTAATCAAACTCAAGGCTCCAAAACGGTAGTCCACAAACCAGCGGGTGACATCACGGTGAGGGTGACATCACGGTGTCTACATCCACCTGTTTTATTGATACTTTGCACGTGACGTCAGCTGTACTGGCTGGCGGGCAAGAACGTCATTCTCTAGCAACAAAAACCAGTAAACTAATCAAGCATCTTGCCAGGACGTTGCCAGTTTTAATATACAAAAGTTGGTGTTTTGAGGTGTACACGACATGTCAGATAGTTGTTGTGCAATTGGATGCACTAACCGCGTTTGCTGCCCGCCAGATATCACGTGACTGCAAAGTATCAATACAGTCTGTGGTGCGGACCAAATTATTGTTTGGGTCATTCGATTATTGTTGCTGATTCTAACTTTAAAAAGCAGTTCATCTCGAGGTAGTTATAAAACATTCTCAAAAGTTCTGATCGATGTTGTGAAAGAATCCCCAGGACAATTAGCTCATTATTTATTTGTTGATCGTAGTAATTTTCCAAGCACAAATGCCAAACATTTGATGGTTTCCAGCCTCTCAAAAGCCATAATGTTCTAATAATTAATCATTTCCTTTGTGTTAAGGTTATGTTAAATTGAACATCTTTTGGTTTTGGACAATTAACTGAACAAACCAAGACATACGATGACATCAACATGCGTGAACAGGCATTTTCACAGTTCTCTAATCTTCATGAATTGATGAACTGAATAAATAATCCACAGATTAAGTTGAAGTAAAAACAAAACACAAGTAGACGTATCGATCATAGTATGGAATAATAATAACCAAGATCTTACAGTATATCATATCTTTCAGAGTCAATAAGGATGGACATTTTCATACAAATAAAATGTTTAATTTTGCAAAATATTATACATTTATACCAATGTGTTGTTATTCTTCTTTCTTAGAGAAGATACTCTCAATCTGAACTGTTCACATGGTCACATTGTCAGGTATTAATGGACGACGGCGAGGCGAAGCCGAAGTCCATTAATACCTAGTCTCGCGTAGCCAGACCTTCAGACTGACGGCTGAAGGTCTGGAATTCATAGCAGCTTTCTTTGGCCAAGGCCCGCCCATAAGGCCGTTTGACCGACACGTCAAACAACCAATTACAGTTCGTTTCGTTCAGCGTCACGTTTCGGGCGTGGAAATGTCCCCACAACAACAGACCGGCGTGCAACAAGTCAGTCAGGATAGAAAATCAAAGAAGGAGAAGAAAACAAGCCATTGTAAGTCATTGATCTGTTCGTGCACGTGTACTTTTGAGAATCCTACGTTTAGCTGATCTTGATAAATGCTCATTATCACTCATGTAAACACAACAGTTTTTCTTCCGCAATCACACGTCTGCGCTTTGTTTCCCGGCTGACCGAAAATAAACGCAACACTCGCGCCCCCCGGAAATCCGATAAAATTCAACCAATCAGATGACGACTTCGACATTCCTGAAGTGTTTCCAGTTAAGTGTACCATATGCATCAGACGTTTAGCCAACATTCCGTGGGCGTGACGTCTGAGGCTGAGACTAATTAATACCTGACAGTGGACACCTCGAAGGGCATTAACCCGCTTATACCATGGTCACTTGCTAAATAACACATTTTTAAAACATTAGTTCATATTTTAATTAGTTTTACAATCGAAATCTAAAGTTTTTACTAACAATAACTTGGTTTCGGAGATAGTCCGCTCAGCTCGTAGAACCCTTCAGTTTACTGCCTGTTGCTATGGTTACTCACAGCTGAAGTAGCCAGCGCATTTATTTATTAATTTCGAACGGTAAACAGTTTCACCAGATCTCTTTTACTAGGTGTCCTCTATCACTTTTTAACGGACACCCTGCAGCCAATCAGAATCGAGTATTCACCCAGACCATGGTATAACATGTTCATCTTCCCTCAGGGTGGGCATTGGCTAATGCACTAGTGTGATTATAGTGAACTATAATAAGTCTCTATAATAAGCGTGTTCATCTTCCCTCAGGGTGGACATTGTTTAATGAACTAGTGTGATTATAGTGAACTATAATAAGTCTCTATAATAAGCGTGTTCATCTTCCCTCAGGGTGGGCATTGGCTAATGCACTAGTGTGATTATAGTGAACTATAATAAGTCTCTATAATAAGCGTGTTCATCTTCCCTCAGGGTGGGCATTGGCCAGAGTGTGCAGGGTCATTGGCAGCAGTGTGAGGAGGGCTTTACGGCCTGTGGCACTCAGGAGGAACAGGTGGGTGGACTTTAGAAGAAGAACCAGCTGAGTTTAGAAGAACTGAAGTCAATACTGGAATACTAATCTACGGGAAGAAATATGTGTCACTGGGAAATTAATTTAATGAATAATAATAATAATAATAATAATAGGCTACAAAGCTGTACTGTAATTCTCTAGGAGAAAGCGGTGAGACAGCATTTAGCAGCAGGAGTCACAGTTGAGGCTCGAGGGCAATGCCTTGCTCAGTCACATTAGTTATTGTCCTCCTCAGGAGAAGAAAATAAACAGTAGTAGAGCGACTGTGGAGCACTCAGCCTGACCGGGATGTAGTGGCGCGGGCGTGCTGTTCAAAGGGCAACAACTCTGCCACTGTTTGCTCTAAACGCTGAACAATTGTCTTTTAATATAGTACAATACATACCATATTTACCAAAACATTATACTCAAGTAAACGTATAAAAGTATTCCATATTAAATGTACTGAAGTATCAAAAGTAAAAGTGCTTATTCTGTCAGTATCTCAGTTCTTAATGAATTAATCTCTCAACATTATGTCAAAGTGGTGGATGATCCAACTGTGCTGGCTGTGACAGTCGTATTAATAGATCAGCATAAAGTTCAACAGGCTAACATGCTAAATAAAAAGTAAAGCAACATAAAAATGCCAAACTTACAGGTTCGGTATCATCTCATCCTTACACTTCGGTTGTGAAGCAAATCAAATCAACATTTGTAACATGTCTGGTCCTCTTTGTAAAAGACACACACAGTTTTCGAAGAGAGACAGAAAGGGTAGAAGAGATGTGAATCTGCACTCGACTGATCCTCCTCAAGGTACTCTGATACTCCCCCAGAAGACTTAAACATTAAACACTTAATTTCCTGCATTCTGGAGACATACTTGTATATCAACCCTCAAAAACTGCTACCTTATTATGCCATTTGTCCAACTGAACCCTATTAATCATTGAGCTACATTTTAATTATTAAATATCATAGGCCATTAAATACATTTATTATGATTTTTATAATTACTACTGATAATAATAATAAAAAAATATTTAAAGGTTCAGTGTGTACTATTTCTGAGGATCTACTGGCAGAAATGCAATATAAGATCCATAACTGTTTTCAGTGGTGTATAAAGACCTTATATAATGAACCGTTATGTGTTTATTACCTTAGAATGAGTCATTTACAGAAACCGCGGGGCCTCAGTACAGTACAGTAGGGGAAGTAGGCCTCTACAGTAGCTGAAAACAGACTCGCAGCGCGACAGAGCGCGTTTCGCGCTTATACAGTCTATGGTTTTGTTCTTTTAGTTCTTCTTGTTCTACTTCAGTCAGTGCAGACACTCATCACTATGTTGAATACATACGCTAGAAGAAAAAGAAGTAATAATATACTTCTTGGATGAGAATATAAGCCATAATATTACATAGCTGAGGCATGATGTTCGGTTAGCTCATTTGGAAAGGTGCAGGGCTTGCAACCCAAGTATTGAGGGTTCGATCCCACCTTGGGATGTTTCTCTCTCTCTCTCTCTCTCTTCAACAAATGAATTTTGCAGCGAATGTTTCTCAGATCACGGCATGTGCGGCACTGTTTGTGTTTCGGTGTTTGATCCGCATCCATCGACCTGCTTTTGCACTTCCCCAGTATCTCCAGGCAGAGGACATCTAGGGGAATCGTATTCTGACGGCTCTTTCAGAGCGGTGTCCAGCCGGCTACAGACTCTTTAATGTCCTTCAGAGTTCTTCAAATAAAAGCTCAGTTCAACTTCAAATAGAAGACAGCAATAAACAAGCTTTCTCGCTTTTATTTCGTAGGCAAAACCACTAAAGAGGAAGTGATTATGTGAGTAACTGTTGCTGCCATGGCTGAGATCTATTTCAGCTCCACTATCACAGTATTCATTTATATCTTATGCCGCTATTAAAGCACCATAATCTGGCAGCGGGCCAGATATTATTGTTGGCGGGCAGTTTTGGCGAGGGTCCATAATCACAGAGAGAACGAATGTGTTTCCCTTGTCAATGTTTGTATAAACTTTATTTAATGTGTGGTTTATGATGGACTGTGGTGCAGAAACAGTGGCAGTGTTTCACACTATTGGCTCACATTTCCCATGTTGTCTGTTAGTGGCCGAGTCACAATAACATATGGTTTTACTGAATAATTAAGTAAATACAATTTCTTAATAAATACACCTAAAGAAACCTCATTTCCTGACTGGCCACTCTCTGCTGTCTCCGTTTGTGCTGTGTCAGCCACCGTAGCTGTCCTACGCTAGGGCCCTATAATGTCCGCGATCATGGAATTGGCTAATTAACGCGGAATCTAGTGTCAACGCGGAAGTTCGCGGAATTGTACATATTTGGAATAAAATTCAGTTTTTGTGTGGGAGAAAAACGTATATCTGAGGAAAATCGCATATTACTGAAAGAACGAGCAGAGAGAGAGAGGCCCGGTCGCAAACTGTCTTGCTCTCTCTCACGCCCTCGCGCTTATTAATCTAAATCAACTAGAGCATTCGGGTATTGCCGTACGTGAAGCATTCGGGTATTTTTTTCCTGAATTAGGCTACCGCTGGGTGTGAATTGTGAATACAAGTCTGCTAATGACACGTCCGATTCGCGATCTTTGAACCGATTCACTTTAATGAATGGTTAAAGCAACTGCTCTGTCCAACACTGAATCGGTTCGGTGTATAACAAAATCAGTAACTTTACAATAAGGTTTCATTATTAAACTCTAGTTAACTAGATCAGTTAACATTAACTATTAATAAACTGCACTTCTACAGCATTTATTAATCTTTATTAATGTTAATTTCACCATTTAGTAGCCTACATTATTTAAATGAAAAGTTGTATTTGTTAACATTAGTTAGCTTAATGCACTGTGTGAAGTAACACAAAAAAACAGGGTTAGAGTTAACTAAGATTAACAAAGATTAATAAATACAGTGTGTGCAGGGGACAGGCAGCTAGCGGATAGTGAGGAGATGTTTGCGGTATGTGAAAAAACATGTTTTGGCCTAAAAAGGACAGATGGTTGCAATTCACTACCCTCACCACTAGATGCCACTAAATCTTACACACTGAACCTTCAGGAGAACAATGTGGGCTTTAAACACTTCATCTCCTGCATTCTGGGGGATTTTTCTGCACTGTTCATTGAGGAAATGTCTTTATTTATATAAAAGGAAACACAATATTCAGGTGACAATTCAAAAAATAAAACTATAGCGTAATATAGTGCTGTTAGGCTCTGTCTGCTCCCTGTCACACACACACACCGCTGGACAGCTCTCTCTCTCCTGTACAGTGCTGTCTGATCCAAATATGGTAATTTCCTTTTTATCAGCAACCAATCGTGAAAGTAAAAGGGCTGAATGCGCGATCTCATTGGCTGATGATGAATCTTTAAAGCCCGTTTTCTCAAAATGACTTTTCTCTCGTTCTCCAAGTCCGAAATCTCCACTTCAGCCGCACCGATATACACCAAACTCTCCAGTCTTGTACCTAGTTATATTATGAAGACATTTACTGAGGGATTTGTAAATATATTATTCCTAGCCTGATTAATATAACATTTTATTCCAAAAAACGTGGCGAAAATCATTTTTTTAAGGCTACAGTATTTTCTGATTTACAGGATAACAAAAGTAGATATCCATAAATCCCTCTGTATTTTTTCACCATCTAATATGTGAACACAATGAAAAAATAATTTTTAACCTGGCTTTATCCAATACTCAGATTTTGTTTTTTAAAATATATGCAAATTAGTGCATATTTAATTAGAAATATCCTCATTTGCATATTTAAACATTAAATTACAGAAAACTTGTAATACACTTTTTCCTCATCTTAATGTATGTAATCACCTGGGAAAGTTTCATGGTGATATCTGCTAGTTAAAGATTGTACCCTATTCACCTGTAGTGTCTCGCCTTAAATGTCTTATATATGTTAATTTTCCAGCATGTTGATGAACAGAAGATGAGTGCCTCAGAGATCTCACACAGCTACAGCCGAACACTTCTGGCCATGACTGAGAAAGAGAAGCCAGCCGAGGACAGAGTCCAGCAGGAGTCCAGCGTGGATCCTCATTACTCAGTAAGAGTCAGCACAGAACGCCTGTTCAATGGCTCATGTGGACCAGAAGCAGACCAGTATGACCACCAGCAGATCCTCATTATGCAGGATGACCCGACTGTCAGGAGAGCTGCTGCTTCTCTCTATGAGAAACGTCCAGCAGTGACCTCTGTCTACGCTCTTGATGAACACCAGAGACCCAGACTGGTCCACGGTGCCTCTGTGCCTCTGTCAGAGGACAGCCGACTGACGCTGGTAGGCCACGGTGAGAGAGACGGCTCTGGAGAGACGAGACTGGCAGGGTACACGGCTCGAGACGTGGCCAGAATCATTCAGCACACCTTCAGGACGGGCGACAGAATCAGAACGACCAGTGTGGTGGCCTGTGAGGTGGGGTCAGATGAAGAGTTTGCTGAAGCCCTGCTGAGGGAGCTCCGTGAGACGGCCCACATCGAGACCAAGCTGCACCTCAGGAGCGCTGTGCTCCAGGTCCGACACACAGGAGAGATCATCACCCAGGAGATCTCCGAGGAAGGGCTGCAGTGGAGACAGAACGATGGCAGCAAGAAGGTGGTGGCAACCCTGGACAGGAACGGAGACGTAATTATCAGAAATGAGCCTGGCAGCAGAGGACAGCAAGTCTTCACTCATGAAAGAAACTTTCTACAGGGCAAAAAAGGAGCAACAAGTAATAAAGTTACCAACAAATACGGTTGGCCTACTGAGCCAGACAGATTTACTGACCAGAATGTTTTTAACACGTTAACCGATGCTGAAACTGCTGAAACTGCTAAAACTGCTATTAATGAGCTTGAAGCTCTGTCCTGGGCCTTCTTTTATGTAGACCTGAAACAGAAAGACCCTCCACAAAGAGTAAACACAGCCAACCAGGACATACAGAATTATGTAATAGGGGTAAATAAAATACAAGATGAAAAACAGTCGGATCGCATTAAGTGGATAGAGGTTCCGAATGAACGAAAGAAAGTTCTTTCCGAGTGTTATGAGATTAACACAGCAGATGATGTCAGAAGAATCATCCGTCATTATGCAAAGGATGGAGAAAATCACTTCACACACCTGATGGTCAGAGACTGGATATTCGTTGTTCATCCTGTAAGTCTGTATGTGTCTCCAGTTGGAAAAAGGCTTGACAACAATCAAAGAGATGATGTGAAGAAAACGGAGGAAGTCAAGAATCATATTGAGGGACTGACAGACAAAGAACGTTATGAAGACCTTCGAGCTCAAATAACTGATAAAGGAAAATATACTTATTATGTGAAAACTTTTTTTCTTGACAATGAAAAGATAAAAGATAATGAGCTCAGTCACGCCACATATTTCACTGCATCAGTCATAGCTGAATCTGCTCGAAACTTCCGGACATTTCCTCTGATTCTTATGGCTGTGGAAATGGCTGGAAGTGAGATAAAGGAAGGAAAGGATTTTCTTTGGGAAGGGCATTCGATGGCAAGAGGAGGTAGTTGGATTAACCCTGACCTGCGTGGATTTAGAGGCTCAGCAACACCTGAAGATCCCAACAAACAAACTGCTTACGATAAACTAAAAGCAGTCATAGAGAGAGAAGTCAAACTGTATCAATCGTGGATAAAAACAATAGATGGTAAGGTATTGGATGATAAAAAGGTAGGCGCGATGGCAGACAAGTTCCAGTTAGCTGAAGGTGATCCAGTTAAAAAATACAAATATTTTAAAGATGAAATGAATAAAAAGAGTGGAGCTTCATCATCCGGCCGATAAGGATCCCACACTGACGGCTACGCAACTGTCCAAGAGCTAAAGGTGGCGTACCAGACCTCCCATGGCCATCAAGAAGAACACACAGCCATGTCTAGTGCGACTCTTTAACCGGGGAAGATTTACTGCTTAATGTTTTTCTTTATTAATTTTCTTTATTAATTTTCTTTATTAATTTTCTTTATAATTTCATGATGTTTTAGTGTAGTCAGGCTGTGTGTGCACTTGTGTGCTGAGCAGAGAGAGAGTTATAGTTAGCTTAGAGGTAATGTCCACTAGCAGAGATGATCCAGTGATGATGAAGATGATGATGATGTGTAGAGCTGCTCTTAGCGGGAGAAGGGATGCTTCAGCGGATGCAAATGCACCATATGTACATCACTAATGTATACACTGGGAAATAGCTCTTACTGTGGATAGAGCCATGTGAAAGCATGGGGTAAACTCCAGTGTTAAACACAAGCATTAGGTGTACAACATGATTCTCTATACCTCTCTCTGTGATGTATATAAGCTTTACTGTACCACCTCAGAGAAACATGAAGGCATGAGAGGAGACATAGAGATGATGGGCTGAGGAAGGAGGAACCCAGAGGAGCCGTTTACAGCTAGCATGATGGAGAATGAAGACCTCCTCTCATGTAGCCTTATATTCTTATATGCCTGTTTCTCTCTGTCTGACACACGACACATGTATACATAATAAATCTCTTGGCAAAAGTAACTGGTGCAGCTTCCGTGATTCAACACTAATGGGGGAAACACCGGGATGTGTGTGTACAGGGATAATAACTGTGGCGTTAGCTGATGTGTTAGCTCTGGAGATGTGTAAAGCCTGATATAATCAGTGTAGGGAGTTTATCATCCGTTGTCTGCTCTCAGCACCAGCGCTGAACACTGGGCGAGGACGTGCCTCAGTCTGCACAGCACTGCATCTTATCTCTGAGCTCGCATTACAACAGGCACACCTGATGGGGAATGTGGGAAAGCTTCACTGCATTATCACTGAGCTGGCATTACAACAGGCACACCTGATGGGGAATGTGGGAAAGCTTCACTGTGTGGCCCTGAGGTGTCGGCAAACGCACGGACACATGATCTCACAGGGGTGACAGGTATGACCAGGGCCGTTTGAAGGAATTTGGGGGCCCCAAGCAAAATGGACATGGAGGCCCCCCCAATACCCACCCTCCCCCCCCCCCACCCCCACCACAGCTTAGCCATAGTTCAGCCACACTTTATATAAATAAAAAATGTTTACAGTGCAAATACTGCAGTTGCATATACTGTGCTTAATAATTGAACATTTGCAGTAACCTTGAAGTAACTGTTCAAGATCCATTGGTAACTTAAAAATAATGTCATATTTGCATAAACTGTCACTACAGAAGCCTATATCCTGACACTAGCACATTAAGATAAGATATGAAAAAATCATGTTCCTCTGCCACTTTCTAGTTGAATAATGTTTATAGATGGATTCACTTACAAAGTATTTATTAAGTAAAAAGACTTGTTTGCTAACAGTTAAATGACAATTAACTAAAGATTAAATTAAAGACTAACAATTTACCATCTATTAATGATGGTTATTACCCCGGACTGAGCCTGGGTTCTCCCAAGTTTTTTTTTTTCTCCATTAGGTCACCTGATGGAGTTTTAGGACACCATTAGGTCACTTGATGGAGTTTTAGGACACCATTAGGTCACTTGATGGAGTTTTTTTTCGGTTCCTTGCCACTGTTGCCTTTGGCTTGTGAAGACTAAAATTTACTGTTTAATGTTATGTATTTGTATTATTTTTCTTTATTCATAATTTCATAATGTATTTTGTCAAGCCAGAGTTGTATCTGTGTTCAGTGCATGAGAGACTATATATAGAATGGGTGCATGTGAAGATCATGTCACATGAGACAGCTGTTTGAGCTATATTTTGTAGAGGGTGTGTACAATGTAACATGTGTTGTAACTGATGTAGATGTAAACAACAGAGATAAGTTTCTTAATATGGAAGTGAACTGTGCCATATGTTCGTATGACATATACGTTCCATTTTTAAAACATAAGCTATATGTGTTTGATACCTTAAAAGGAAGCTGCTCTGTAATGTATATAAGCTCTAACTTACTGTACCACCTCAGAGAAACAAAGCCATAAGCCATGAGAAAGAGGCATATGAGAAAGAGGCATATGAGAAAGAGGCATATGAGAAACAAAGGCAGAGGCCTGAGAAACTTAATGGCAGAGAAACATAAAGCCAGAGAAACCATTTACATCTAGCATGATGGGATGAGAAGATTAAGAATGGGGAACGGAGAAATCTGGAATGAAGACCTCTTATGTAGCCTTATTCTTATGCTTGTTTCTCTCTGTCTGACACATGATACATAATAAATTGAATCTCTTGGCAAAGGTAACTGGTGTAGCTTCCGTGATTCAACCATAAAGGGGAAACCATGATTTTTAAATCTACAGCTTGCTCAGTTGGGGATATTTTGGGGATATTTAATTTTATTCTATCAATCAATAAATTCCACTAGAAACAAACCTTGTTGTATTATTTTATTTTAATGTAATACTGTGAAGCTGCTTTGATACAATCTGTATTGTGAAAAGCGCTATACAAATATACTTGATTTGATTTGATTATAATAAAGTGTTACTGAAAAGATATGTTAGCAATTCCATATTTTGATATTAGAAGGGAAGGGATGCAGCTGCTTTCACAACTACCAATGCTTAAAAACATCCCGAGCTAATGTTTGATGCACGGAATTTATTGTGTGGTTTTCCTAACCCCCATTTGGGAAATAGATTATAACAGTGGAATAGT
>NW_028156041.1:0-15000 GCF_963993115.1 Abramis brama | reverse complement strand
CTTTTACTCGTTTGTTTTTCTTCTTCTCAATTTTTCCTCATTTTCTGAGTCGGATGCTGCACATTTCCTGGACACTGGAGGATTCCTGAAGAAGATTTTGTAGATGTGTTGTCCCTGCTTCACAGAAAAAAACTGTTGCGAGCAGGAACTGGCGAGCCATGCCCATATAAGGACCGAGCTTTGTGAATCAAGGAATGAATGGTAGGATTGTGCACATGTTTTTGTTAATTTAATTTGTTTTAATTTTAATTTTCTTTTTATTTATTTATTTCTAGAGAATGAGAGTAAAAAGGGTATTTTTAAAGGGTTGTCCTTTGGAAGAATTGTATTCAAATTAAAAAATGATTCGTTACCGTATTTTCCGCACTATAAGGCGCACCGGATTATAAGGCGCACCTTCAATGAATGGCCTATTTTAGAACTGTTTTCATATATAGGGCGCACCGGATTATAGGGCACATAGAATAGAAGATACTGCAGTCAAACGTTTGACTGGGTTTGCATTATGCATCCACTAGATAGAGCTGTGCTAAAGGGAATGTCAACAAAACAGTCAGATAAAGTCAAACTTTATTAAAGGAGCTGTATGTAGTTTTCAGCGACCTCTAGCAGTGATGTTTCAGATTGCAACCAATAAGTTTAGAAGCGCGTGCTCTTACGCGTGCTCGAATTTATGAGCGAGCACTGTGGGTACCGGCCAGACTGAGACACAACACACCGGAGAAAGCATCCCACAACATGCTGGAAACTCAGGTAAACTCCCACTGCAACGTTACAATAATAGGCTACTTTTATCAGCTTGACGTTGAACTAATGCTCCATGCTCGTACCATGATAAGTATGGAACCCTATCAACCGTGCCGAATTTTGCCACTGCAAGCACTACTTCACATTTTCTTAAGGAAATGTACATTCTAGGCTTGTAGATAAGGTTTCTCCATGATTCAAATGCCCTGCCGATGTTGATCCGTGTTTTTTACCCGAAGTTCATCCGATTCACGTCTGGCCTTACGATCTTCAGCAGAAAAAAACATTCTTTTTTTTTTAATCAATATGTGGAGTTTGTGTTGGAGTCGGTGTTTTGCTGGAGGCAGGTCGTTTCTTAGTGTTATCAGACATGTCATAAGTTGCATAAGTCATAAGTCCATGTCATAAGTTGCAGTGTCGTCGCTGTTGAGAGCAAAGTCAGTAGGCTAGACGAGTCGAGAGGCTCGGCAGCGCGCATGCAGGTGACGTCACTGGCGGTAAATCCGACCTGGGACCTTCACATAAAAATAAGAATACTTGCTTTCAGAGGTAATAGCAAAACCCGCAAAGTGGATCATTTTAATGTGAGATTACAACCCCTTCACACAAAGGCAATAAAACAAGGATTCATTTTGGTAAAAAAGCTACATACAGCACCTTTAAGCGTTCTGACAACCCCGTTCACTCCCATGGTAACGTTGTTCAAACGGTAGCCGTAATGCTGCAAGCGGTGCGGCTTTGTAGTTTACCAGTCGTACTGAAACATTTTATTATTTTCATACTGAAACATTTTGACAGAGCGCCGTGTACAACCAGTATGGATCAACCAATTAACCAATTGATCCATATATAAGGCGCTCCGGATTATAAGGCGCACTGTCGTTTTTTGAGAAAATGAAAGGCTTTTAAGTGCGCCTTATAGTGCGGAAAATACGGTACATTAAATAAGCCAATTAGAAACAATTTGAGTAAAGGCCCTTTCACACTGGACGCGATTTTGACGCGCGCGATGGTTTTATTTTTTGATCAGCTGTTTGTGTAATGATCGCTTTGAGGGCTGCAAGTCCACTTTTTAAATGACAATAGCCTAGCCATACTACTGTTGTCAGTGATATAAGTATTTGAAATGAACATGATTTCTTAATGTCTAGTGACACATCAGGGCCATTTTATGATTAATTGAAATAGATTTCTTACATACAGCTCCTTTAATTATGTCCCACCAAAAGACCAAGTGCATAAACTGAAGTTACGACCAAAACAGTCCACACTGAGGACAGGAAGACGAAAAAAACTCATTTTTGATGAAACTTAATATAGGCTACTGCAAGTACTGCAAAGGAAAAAAGCAAGCCGGCATTTGTTTTGTTTTTAGCACTTTATACTTTATTGAGGTGTTCATTCTTTTTATATATTTTGAAGTAGGTTAAAATAATAATTGCATAATTATTAAACAGGTAACATTAGTTCACCCAAAATAGAAAATTCTGTCATTTATTAATCTCCATCATGTCGTTCCAAACCCGTAAGACTTTCACTCATCTTTGGAACACAAATGAAGAACTTTTTGATGAAATTGAGAGATTTCTTTCCCTCCATTGACAGCCTACACAACTACCACTTTGATGCTTCGAAAAACGTTCATAAAAAGATCATAAAACTAATCCATATGAATTGAGCAGTTTAATCAACTTTTTTCACTGTGCTCCTATATTTCTTTGTGTGCTCCTAAATTTTTTCATTTAGGAGCACATGTACTCCTTGGGAAAAAAGTTAGCGTAGAGCCCTGTGTCATGAGTAATGTCCTGCACTGAGATTTGACCAATCGGGTTGGGAATCCCCATTACCTTCTCTCATAGGAAGTGCCTCAGCCTGGTCCAAATAAACTGCCAAGATGGCTTTGCTGTTTTACTCCCCACACTTGTATTTCTCTTTCCTTGGTTGGCTTCTAGTGTCAGCCACTCCAGTCTTGAGGTGAACCCGTCCTGTAGGGTTGTCCTTCAAAGTGAACCACTCATCAACTATTTTAGATTCCTTCACAATCCCCAAGTTTAGTACGGCCCTGCCCAGGGAATGATCTCAATCAGAATCTGTATCAAACACTTCCACCTCTAGGTTCTGACCAGCCGCCTCATGAACGATGGCCTCATACATTTCATGCCATTTGGGATTGAGTGCATTGTCCAGATGCTGGGATTTGAAGGTTTGTTCCTGGACTCTGAGCTGTGCGTATGTTGCAGACACACCAGACACAATGGTGTCCTTCGCAGCCAGATTGTCGGCCTCCACTAAGTGAATACGCACAACTCCCTTGGGTAAGGGTTTCCGCAACTCTCCCACGTTCAGGTCTGGAACTAGAGGAAAACTTCGACGATTAGGATAAACCAGGAGCTGGGCAATCTTGTCCATGATCTTTTTGTTGGTATAACTAGTGAACAGTTTGGTCCAAAAGGGCCCGGATAAGGTCAGTTCTGGTCTTTTGAGGAATATGGTCACATTACCCACGAATGGGAAATCATCCATCAGTGGCTCCAAAATGATGTGCATCATTCCTTTAAACTCTACATCAAATTTAGTGATTATATGGACATGCTCCACGCAGCTGATGTAAACATCAAGCCGAATTTGATCTTTTTTAGCCTTTGCTCCAACCACCTTAATCGACTTGATACCGAAATCTATCTTAGACAAGCAGGAGGTAAGGTCATCCATAAGCAGCCTCTTAAAATACGAAGAAATATGTAGCCCGACCTGCTGGATAACCTCGCTTGGCCATTCGTCCTCCACATCTGGGAGGTTGACCTTTTAAAGATGGATGAGATTCCCTCCAGTTATCAACCCAAGAAAATCTTTGCATGAACATCTTTAAGTAGGAATTATAATTATTAGATTTTGGGGGCCATCTATCAATATTCTTGTTCATAACCACATTGAAATCGCCGCCGAAAACCAAATAAGAGCTGATGTCTCTTATGCTGTGATGCTGTTTGTTTAATTATTGTTTTTACCACAACAATTGGTGTCAGAAGTCGGGATCTCGTGGAAGTCTCTTCTGGTCCTGAGACAGCGGATTTGACAAACTGATCATCCTAGAAGCACCAGCTTTGATCTTACCTCGAATATTGAGAGAGAAGAGCCAAACTGCTTTCAGGGCCAGAGACTGAGGGACTCGACTGAGATCAGAGAGAACCCGGTGGCAGTAAAAGCGTCTCGGATAAGAGACAGTAAAATTATTTTATTTTGTGTGGTGTAATTGATATGACTGTGAGTGAACCATAGTGGCTGGAACTATCTCTTTGGTACGGGCAGAGAAGGTTTTCCAGGGGGAGATTTTAACCTGAGGAAGTCAAGTCAATTTTATGCCGAAAACTAGCTCGTAAAAGTGGACGGAAGAGCCACACCTGATTAATTAGGGGAAACCAGAATCAATCGAGCGCTGGAAAGATTTTGAGTAAGCCGTAATTACAGAGCATCCTTGCTAGCCTTGCCGATTTGAGGTGACAAAATCGGATCTGTTGAAGATGTTTGACAGATTATTAGACGCGCGTCGAATGAGAATCCAGGAGAGAGAGAGAGATCAGCCAATATGGGGTCATCTCAAAGCAAGCTTGACAAAAAAAATTATACACCAGTTTTTCTGTAAAATGGGAAAAAATTACGGCTAGAAACGCATGCAAGAAATTGGGAATGGATAATTGTTTAACAAAGGGGTTGTTGTAGTCGTGTTCAGCATGTGTGTAAACTGTGAACAGACAGTAGTTTGTTGAACTGAAGAAGATAGAAGAAAACAAGAATAAATGCAGAAAGAATTAGCATTTACAGGGAAAGATAGTAGGAAAAGATAGAATGTTTTTCCTGATGGAAATTACAAACAGTGAATTGTTGGATTGCAGATGAAAGAGCAGATGCAGAAGGAACTGGCATGTAGGAAAAGAGAGAATTCATGGAAGTATTTATGAACGCCTGTTAAGGCAAATTAAGTTGAAATGGTATCAAAAGTTTGATCAAGCAGAATAGGGAAAATTCTATATTTTAGAGATAAAATAATGATTGAAATGACAATGTGAATACATTTTATTTTGTTAATGTTATGAAAACAAGGGTATTTAAGAATAGATTGCCATATTTTTGTAATGAGTTGAAGGTGCGAGCGGCTAGGAAAGCTGTGTAATTTAGGGACTGAGATATGAGTAATATAATCTTGTGGTTTCTGTGAAACAGTAGAGATAAGTGGGACTGAGGAATAATTATAATATTAAGTTGAATCTGCAGACTAACCATTTGATAGAAGAATAAGGCTGCGTCTCATTTCTCTGTCTTACCCCTTACTCTTACCCCTTCCCCTCGGTTTTGCGCGTTCATGTGAGGGGAAGTGGTGTCCCAATTCTCATTTTGATTAAGGGCTAGGGCCAAGGCGTAGGGCTACATAGCCCTTGAAACGAAGTTTGCGGAGGACCACACTTGAAAGAGAGGGGTAGGAATTTCTCAGAAGTGAGTCGCACAAATGTAAGTATTTTCAGCAGTTCAGTGACACTCGTGTTTTATGATACTTTTAATAAAATGTTCAAGCGGTTTTAATTGTAATGTTTTTGTTTTGAATCGTTAGTTAAACGCTAGCTAGCAGCTATGCGCTATTTGCCGTTTGCTAATGTTTTGCTTAGCTATGGTGTCGCCGGCGCCGCTGTTAAATACAATTGAAACATGGCACACAAGCGTGCAAAGATAAAGAGAGACCAGGCAATCGATATCACAACCCGAGACGACGGCATCTTCGTTTGTTTATGTCAACGCGTATCACCTCTGTTGACGTAGCAGCCAGCTAGCGGAAATACAAGATGACGCAAACGGTAATCAAGTGGTGTCTCATTTCTTAGAGAAACGTTCTCCCCCCTACCCCCCTTCACTCGGTATTGAGGGGCAAGGGGAAGACGCAGACAAAGGGGTAGGGGAAGGGGTAAGACAGAGAAATGAGATTGGCCCTAAGCTTTCAAACCAGTGTTGATGAAATTGATGACACGTTAAATTGTTATACTGTATGAAGAGTAACTGAACAGTCCTGATACACATCGTGAGATAAAAGAGAGCAAATGCTGTAAGCAGCTCTGAAGAGGTTTGCAGATGATGTTTTGTAAAAGCTTGATTGTGGTTAGAAAGATAAACAATAACTTGACTGGCTCTAAAAATAAAATAAAATAGCCAAAACGATACAAATTTGAAGAAAATTCTGTGTTAATATGGGTTAGAAAGTAGATCAATGTTAATATGATGAAATTAAAGATTTAATTTAAGAAAGAACAGGAAATAAAAAATAGGGTCATAAGATAAAAGACTTAAGAAATTATTTTTAAAGAAAAGAATTATAAAAGTACCGGTTAATGTAAAATTACAGATAAGACTAAATGAGTTGCAAAATATTTATATATGAGTATATATGAGTTGCAAAAAGTACCGGTAACTAAAAGGGTGATTGTGTTTTGAATGAAACTAGGGATGGGGCCGATCCGATCCAGTATCGGGACCGATACCATCGTAATTCACGTATCGGATTTTCCCGATCCAAACTGCGGAGATATCCAATATCCATGAGTCATGTCTGTCTGCGCTTTAACGTTGTCTGCTGAAATGACTCCAAAAGTGATTCCCGCCGGCGAGTCTGTTAGCTGGCTGCAAACAGCGGAATGGATTTCCTGAACAGAGGCGCGGCTCAATGAGACACAGAGTTATGAGACACGCCCCCGCTCAGGAAATCCATTCCGCATTTTGCAGCTAGCCAGCATGTCCGCTTTGTGTAAGTAATACTTCACACAGGAAACACCGCAGTCAGAGCTGTTGACTCAATAACTACAACTATTGACTGACAATAAACTCTTTATTGTTCCATCGCATGCAACTTTGCAGTTCCTCTCTCAGGACGCCAGACTGAACATCAAAAAAAAAACAAATCCCGCACTCACCCATAAAAGGTGCTCTTTGCACATGCGCAGTAAAGGAAAACATAACTTAACAATCTCCCTTTTTTTTCTTTTTAAAAAAAAAATAATGTTCAAGTTTAGAACATAAGCATTTGTTATTATTATAACAGGATAACTTAAGTGCTTCAGTTTAAATGACTAGACATTGACAAAACACAAGCAAATAATTGTCAAATCCATTCAGTGCTTAAAGACCCACTCCGATGAAAATCATGTTTTTCTAGGTGTTAACATGTTCTTGTGGCATTTTTCTGATGTTAGAGGACATATCTTGAGAAAAATAAGTTCAAAGTTGTATTTCTGAGTATTTCTGCATTCAAATGGCTGTGAATCAGTAGCAGACGCTAAAATGCCAGCTAAAATAGACTGGAGTTGTGACGTAGTAACTCCACTGGGCGGGGCCACAAGCTCATACTCCCCTCCGCCCCGCCCGCTCAGGTTCTGAGGAGTAGAGAAGACGATGG
The DNA here is from genome assembly GCF_963993115.1 of Abramis brama. Classification (NCBI taxonomy): domain Eukaryota; kingdom Metazoa; phylum Chordata; class Actinopteri; order Cypriniformes; family Leuciscidae; genus Abramis; species Abramis brama. The sequence goes on along the minus strand of NW_028156041.1, from coordinate 7,817 downwards.
CGGATCAACACCTATGTGCGGTAGCGGGTTGCAATGCTAACTGTACGTTCACACCGCCGCCGACTTGAGCGGCAAAGAAGCTCTGGCCGCCCTGTCAAGGACGCTTGTCAAAAAGTACGAGGAAGCTTGTTGACGCTTTGGCCGCTCTGACGTAGCAGCATTCTATGTTCGATCATGGGAGAAGAGAAGTGTCACACCATGAAAAGTAAACATAATAAACAAGCAATACATTGACACTAGAAACCTTTTATAATGACAGCATTTGTATAACCGTTTTGGTCACATTATTATTTATTATTATTAATAGTGAGTGCGCGCGCGCGGCCGGGTCTCTCTCTCTCTCTCTCTCTCTCTCTGCTCGTTCTTATATGCCCTGTCAAGCGCGCCCTGTTAAACTGGCAGGACTTAAAAACACATGCAAATGATAAACTTTCACTCTGATGGTTAAACTGCAATTAATCCGATAATGATAGGAAACCCAGCAACGGCGATGATCAGCTTCTCCTCCGTTTTCTCGGAAGCTCAAGTCGGCGGCGGTGTGAACGAGGGGGAGGGTCGTCTCCGTGCCAACGGCTCCGCCCACAACGCAGAGGCGAATTGCTAATGAGCTACTGCCGCTCTGCTGAAGCAAAGTCACAGAAAACGGCACAGGTTTTGTGATTTTGGCTAAAAACGGCATAATCATCATTTAAAGACCACTGAGAATGTTTAAAAATAGCTCAAAATATGATCGGAGTGGGACTTTAAGATAGCAAACACCTGTGCTGAGGGCTTTCAGAAGGCCAAGTGCAGATGCACCTTTTTTTGTCAAGCAGTTAGCTAGCTGCTCTTTAGTGTCAGACCACAAGATCTGCTGAATAGTTCCAGAGTGTATAAGTTCCTTCATACTGCTGATTTCCAGGCGCAGTCTCTTTTCGGTTACAGATTTCGTAGATTTGAGAGCATCGAGAAGGGAATGATTGTCTATTACACAGACAATAGGCACATTGATGCATGAGCAGCCACCAGTGGTAATCTCAAAGTATAGTGTAGCTAGAAAAACTGCACTATCAACTCCATCTGCAAGTGCCAAAGTCTCTCCAGCTAAGGTACTCCGTACAACTCTCCTGATCCGTTTTGACTGCCAAGATATAGGTGAAAATTTTCCATTTTCCCCCATAAGTATGATGAGATGTCCACCCTGCGTGCCACCGTCCTGAAGATTTCCCATTGAAGAATCACTGTACACCACCAATTTAACAGAATTGTTTTCCCCCAAGTACTGGAACCTCAAGATGACCTCTTCTGATTTCAGTTTTCTGATAAGTTTATTTGTACAATGCAGGGTCTGAACAGTAGCATGCTTTGTGTTAGATGCCAACATGGATATGTCAAATATTATGTCAGGTCGGCTTTGCCTGGCAACCCACAATATTTTTCCAATCTTTGATTTTAGCATATCCATCTCAACGTCTGTCAATGATGCTTCACGTTGTGTTGCTCTGGTTGGATCCACTGGGATGGGTTGCAGATTTTTTATATATGTTCCTTGTTGTACTTGTATTTCATCCTCCTTAGAATGTACCTCTATTCCAATGTAGCTGAAACTGTCATGTTCTTCCCGTCCAACTTGAAAGGCCGCTTTCAATTGAGGAATGATATTTCTGGAGAATGCATCTGTACCACCCCAAATAAAATCATCCACATGTGACGCAAGAATCCCCATCACCTTGCAGGAATCATCCACCCAGTAGAATACTGCTGGATCTACCTTTGATACTGTAGCTCTCAATTGTTGCATGGTGTCTTTCACTCAGTTATACCAGAATAAAGAAGCATCTGTTAGGCCATAAACACATTTTTTCAACTTCCATATGGTTCCTTTGTTCTGCACTTCTTGTGGAGGCCGAATGTAAATATCTCTGGTTAGCTCTTTACCTTGTAAAAAAGCTGCTTTAATGTCCATGGAGTTTAACTGCCATTTATTTTGACATATGACTGCCATGATCATTTTTAGAGACTCTGAGGCACATGTAGGTGAGTCTTTGGGAAGGTCTTGAGTGTTCATTTCTTCAAAGCCTCTCGCCACTAGTCTAGCCTTACGTACGACTCCAGCAGTAGTTTCTTTAAGTGTGCACACCCACCTTGTGGAGATGCACTTCTGGCCTTCATCTTTCACTTCTTCAAAGACGTTATTTCTTTTCCAGGTGCTGAGTTCTGTATTTTTTGCAGGCATGAAGAGATCATCATGTACTATCAATATATCATCTTCATTGTAGTCAGTGCTCATTTTAGCATGTTCAGATGGAATCACTTGAACATTGTCCATTTGTCCTAGGTTGACTGATGCAGTTGTGCCTTCAATTTCCTCAGGCTCAGTGTACTGCAAATTGTACCAGTCTTTGTGCTTGCCCTTAGCCTTTCCTGCTCGGCCGAGGATTTTTCCAGTATGTATTTGTCCACTTTGATTATCTGTGTATTTAACTATTTGATCTCTTTTTAGTGTTAGACCTTCACAGTTAGTGGATGAGCAGGTTTGTGGCGTGTGGGATTGATCAAGACTATCCTCTCCAGGTAGCACTGGTACAGAAGGTTCACTGACATCTTCAGCATTAAGAGGTTCATAATTTTCTGGTGTCATTTCCTCATTTTCACTTTCAGAGTCACTTAGATCTGCTGCTGGTGTTCTTGTAGGATTTTCATCTGTTTTCATTTGTTCTCTTTCTGTCTCCTCCAGTTTTGTTTGTGGGTCATCCACCTTTCTTAGTCTGGACTGATGCACTCGAACATAGGTTCCACCATGCCTGACAAATACAACCACATTATCTTGGCCTATGACCACACCTGGACCTTTCCACTCATTACAATCTACTCGCTTATAATACACTTTGTCCCCCGTTTCATATCTGTCATCAACGGGCCGCAGTTGCTTACGAAGGGCTCTTCTAATTCTCTCTGAGCATTCAGCTTCTGTGAATGCTGTTCTCATTGCATGTAGTGTGGTGATTTGTTTAGCTATCCAACTACTCATACTTGTTTCCAGAGCTGGAGGCTTATCGGTGAGGACTGAGGGAAGATTTGGGTTCTGCCCAAACACTAACCGGTAGGGACTATAACCATGCACATTGTGCATTGAGTTCTTTGCCATTAGTGCCCAATCTAGGGCTGTTTTCCAGTCACAGTTTTTATCCCTCTTCAGTTTCAGCAAAATTTCAGTTAGAGTCAGGTTGTGCCTTTCAACAAGGCCATTGCTCCATGGACTGTACGCTGCCGTTGTTTTAATTTCAATGTTAAACCTTTCAGCCATGTCCTTCATTTCGTCATTATTAAATTCACCTCCATTATCACTAAACAGTCTGCATGGGGGACCATGAACACTTATCCAGCAGTGAATAAAGTGCTTCACTATCTCTTTTGGGTTCTTTGTGGTGGCAATACTCCCTGCACTGAAGCGTGTGAAGTGATCAATAGCATGCAAATACCATACTCCATGCTCAAGCTCATGTAAGTCCACAGCCACAGTCTCATTGTAGGCTGATGCCATAGGCAAACCCACTATCGGCTTATGTTTTGGCTTGCTGTATCTGCTACATGTATCACAGTTTTTGACAATGTTCTTGAGAATCGTGTTGCTTTCTTCATCGTGATTACCTGAGCAGGCCAGTAATTTTGTCAGTCTATCAGCTGAAGCATGTCCAAATTGTCTGTGTAGTTTCAGTAGGACTGTCTCCTTTTCTTTTGTTGTCATTTTTTCTGTCACAGCAAGAATTTCATTTTCATTTTGTGTCTTGTTCTCACTTGTCTCTTCATCTGGATGACCGTCTTCTCTCAAATTCACACAGTAATGTCCTGAAGATGTTAATTCAAGTTTAACAGGTTGTTTAAACATTGTTGCTTTGTCGTGTGCAATGTCCAGAACTGCACTTGCTCTTTTCAGCGAAGTCTTGCTTAAAAGCATTGGTATTTCTGCAGGAACAACTTCTGTCTCTATTTTGCATCTGGTATGTCCTATCCTTGCTGGAATAGTAACTTTCCTTGTGGAATAAACAACCTTGCCATCACCAAATCTGAAAGGTCTTGCACTTTGTTTGTCATCTATTTTTAGTAACTCACTCTGTGGCAGCCCACTTGTATAATCTTCAAGCCATTTTTCTCCACACACAGTTCTTGTACAGGCTGTGTCAATCACAGCTGATCCCAAAGCCTCCACCATGAAAATTTCTGTGTTAGACAAAGATTCATTTGAAAACAAAGTGATGTTACATTCTTCAATGTCATCTTTTAGTCCTTCATCTTCGTCTTACATGTCCCTTATTATTTGGACAGTCCTTTGCCCAGTGATACGTGCTTTGGCAAATTGCACATTTCGTTCTTCTTCCATATTTATCAAGGGGGTTTGTACCTTGTGCTATGGTTTGGGGTTGTTGTGTTGTGTTTGACTTGTATCCCCGTTTTCATGAGTATCTCGTGTAATAGGCACTGTCACTATCTGTGTTTTGCAGTGCACTGCCGCCCTCTCGTGGTGAAGTAACGTTATCTCCAAAAATTCTTTTCAAGGCTGATTTCATATCAGTGAAAGAAACGCTAGAGCAAGCTGTAAGTGCTAACTGTTTATCTTTAACAGTAAGTCCAGCAGTATCGAGTAGCTTAAAGGCTAGTACGGCATCAGGAAGCTCCATTTTGAACTTACGTAGCCTGTTGTATCGTCGCTCAAACTCGACGATGTATTCCACCATAGAAACACCGCTCTCTCTAGTGATCCGGTCAAACTCCGTGTACGCCTCGTACTGCCGATCTTTTTCTTCTTTTAAAAACACTGAGTCCAATTTCGCTATGAGTGTTTGCATTCCAGTGTCATTATTCAAATCCTCAGCAGAAATTTCCAGAGCACTGTCCCTTGCTCGGCCCGTTAGTGACAAAAGTAACTGCTAAGGCTTGTTTTTTTTTTTCCAGGTCAGTAACCCGTCTCCAGATTTCAATCTCATTTTTCCAACTTTCGTAAGCCGTCTTCTCGTCAAACGGTGGGGGATTTTTGTAATTCCCAGCAGCAGCCATCCTCTGCTACCAATGTTGACTCAATAACTACAACTATTGACTGACAATAAACTCTTTATTGTTCCATCGCATGCAACTTTGCAGTTCCTCTCTCAGGACGCCAGACTGAACATCAAAAAAAAACAAATCCTGCACTCACCCATAAAAGGTGCTCTTTGCACATGCACAGTAAAGGAAAACATAACTTAACAAGAGCAAGACAGCAAAATGCAATGTTTGAAAAGCCGTAATTCAGAGCTCTTTAAGCTCCCTCACATCGTACAATACAACGAACACAATCAAACGTTTAAAAAAGCACCACGTGCGCGTCAAATTCGCGTCTACCGCGTCTAGTTGGACACTTGAATATTTTGAATCCATTCACGCGTCCAGTGCGAAATTGACACGCGTCTGAGGTGAAATCCGCTTGTCTGTTTGCAAGCTGCTGATGTTGATCGAGCATTAATCAAGAGAGTTACCGCATCGGAACGAAGATTACCCTTCAGAAAGTGTGTGTAAGATGTTTACACTTGCACTTTTCTTATATTCAAGACTCAAGTATTTGAAATTTTGGGAATGTAATACATATTGAAATGACAATCAATTTGAAGCCCTTACAGTTGCATATTTGTTTCCAGAATGGGATTTTTCCTGTTATTTCCTGTTTTTCTGACTGACTTTTCTGACCTTATACTATTACCTCAAGTTGCCTTTTGGGACAAAAGCAATGCATACATACCAGTGATGCGCGGGTTGATCCGAAATGAGCGGGTACCTGCGGTCACCCGCGGTTACCCGCGGTTACGAGTCATCCAAAAATATTTTTAATGATATTCGGGTCGCGGTCGGTCGGGTCGTTTGAAATAAAGATGCCAATTAAACCTTTGTAATTTATATAGTTCTAGACACAATTTTGAAATACATAGGCCTACACTTTATTGGCTGAATAACTGGCGCGAAGATGACGCACGAGCTCAGTCTGCAGGTAGAGATGGAGGCGGCAAAAGAAAAGGTGAAGACTGGGGAGTGGAAGCTCCGCAAATACACAAACAGAAAAAGCAAAGTGTGGGAGACATTTGCCGAAGTAATAAAAGATGATGACCAACGTGCTGGCTTTGTCATGTGTACTTCTTGCGATGCTATCTACACATTTGATAGCCACAAAACTGGCACGACCAACATGGCGCGTCACAAGTGCGGCCCCGGTAAGCCATCACAGCCGAATAGAGCAACGTCAGACCAACCCAGGCCACAAACTATAGATGCTTTTATGCGCCCTGACCACACGAAAATTCCTCTTCAAGTGAAGAGTAAATTTGTGGATTATTGCGTGGACTTTTGTTGCACAGACCTGCGCCCCTTTGATATTGTTTCGGGGGAAGGTTTTACGAAAGTGGCCCAGGGTCTCATCAACATTGGAGCACGTTATGGCTCAGTCGACGCAAATGGAGTGCTTCCTCATAGGCAGACAGTCTGTGATCGAGCTAAAAAACAGGCCATGGTCGAGAAAGAAGCCTTATCCGAGGTTCTGAAGTCAGCGGTGCGTGACAATGGAGGGGTTGCAATAACGACTGATATGTGGACTGATGATTTTAACAGAAGGTCCTACACTGTCTTAACGTGCCATTATATCACAGAGGATTGGAAGCTGGCAAGCCGTGTTATGTGCACAGTGGAATTCGATTCCACATTGCCCAAAACAGCAATCAACATCCACGAACAGATTAATGAGCAGCTGTGTTCTTACGGGATCTCATATGATCAAGTGGTGCTCGTGAGTGACCAGGGCTCTAACATTAAAGCTGCCCTAAAAAAATTATCACTGGATACCATGTGCAGCCCATGTTCTGAACACAATTCTGAAACATACGTTCAGTGGATCTGACATTGAGGGAGGTAACAGAGATGATTGACGCGTGCAAGGGCATTGTCAAATATCTTAAAAAAGCCAGTGCAAGCACAGCTCTCCATATGGCTTAGTCCAAGATTGTGAGACTCGTTGGAATAGCAAAATTGACATGCTTAAATCTGTGAGCAAGCAATACAGGGAAATTAACGAGCTACTCGAAAGCAGGGGGCAGTCAGAGCGCATGGAAGGCATATATCAAAACACGCTCACAACCGTGATAGATTTCTTGGAGCCTTTCAAGAAAGCATCTGAGGAGTTGCAGGGAGAGGACTACCCGACACTGTATTTAGTGATGCCTGTGGTTTTACAATCTGAGCGCACACTGTGTCACATGCCTGTCCTGTCTTGTGTAGCACATGTGGTGTTTGTGTTCCTGTCACTGTTTGACCCCACCCCTCCTTGTTATCTCATTATTGGTTTCATTTGCCCCACCTGTTGTTCCTTATTACCTGCCTGATTTGTCCCTTTTTATAAGTTCCTTTGTGTTTGCAGTCTGTGTCGGATCGTTGTCTTGTACACGTCTCTTGTTCTCCCTTGACCCTTCTGGTATGTTTGGTTTCCTAGTTGTTGTTTTGTATTTAGTTGTGTTTTTCCCCCTCGTGGGTGTTTGTTTTACTTTGTTCTTTTGTTTATTAAACTTCCTTTGCACTTGAGTCTTTTTCCCTCGTTTTCTTAAGTTTCACCGTGACAGAACGATCCGACCATGTCAAAGATTCAGCAGAGGAAGTCCAGCATCCACTTGTTCCCCCCGGACTCATGCCAACATTATGAACGCATTCTTCGCGTTCAATCATTGTTTGCGCTCCGCCAGCAGGGAACTGATCTAAGGAAGTTCGCGGTCAAATTCCTTAGTGCTGCAGAGGGACTGGGTCTTAACGAGGAGCCCCTCAAGGAC
>NW_028156042.1:0-73000 GCF_963993115.1 Abramis brama | reverse complement strand
ACACACACACTCCGATTAAATGACTCTTTGGGGACTCGAGACACACACAAACTCCGATTAAATGACTCTTTGGGGACTCAAGTGACACACACACACACTCCAATTGAACGACTCTTTGGGGACTCTAGTGACACACACTCCGATTAAATGACTCTTTAATATTAACAGTCTTGGACACATTGTGTTGAAAGTGCACATTGCAGTTAATGACAGAACTTCAAATTATTCTTTTTTTTAAAAGAACAACAATGAAAAATCAATTAACTTGGAGGTGGGAATGATTCTCAGTGCCCAACTATCCTCTGTACTTCCTCCATCCACCCTTCTTCAAAATCTCTCTACTTCCTCCTTTACATTCTCTCCTCCCTCTTTAACTCTACTCCTCCCTCTTTAACTCTACTCATCCCTCTTTAACTCTACTCATCCCTCTTTTTACCCGCTTTACTCCTTTTCATCCTCTTTAACTCTACTCCTCCCTCTTTAACTCTACTCCTCCCTCTTTAACTCTACTCCTCCCTCTTTAACTCTACTCCTCCCTCTTTTTACCCACTTTACTCCTTTTCATCCTCTTTAACTCTACTTCTCTTCATCCTCTTTAACTCTACTCCTCACTCTTTTTACCCGCTTTACTCCTCCCTCTTTATCCTCTTTAATTCTACTCCTCCTCTTCACCTCTTTAACTCTACTCCTCCCTCTTTTTACCCTTTACTCCTCCCTCTTTTCATCCTCTTTAACTCTACTCCTCCCTCTTTTTACCCTCTTTACTCCTCCTCTTCATCCTCTAACTACTCCTCACTCTTTTTACCCGCTTTACTCCTCCCTCTCTTTATCCTCTTTAACTCTACTCCTCCATCTTTTTACCCTCTTTACTACTCCCTCTTTTCATCCTCTTTACTCCTCCTCTTCATCCTCTAACTCTACTCCTCACTCTTTTTACCCGCTTTACTCCTCCCTCTTTTCATCCTCTTTACATTTACTCCCTCTATTCATCCCTTATATTAGGTGTGCTGGACATGGGCTGTGGCTGGATGTAACCGATTGGTGAGAGTTGCCGTGTGCAGACGAGAGAATGTGATGTCAGACACTTTCTGCTTCCCGTAGTGACGCTCAGGCTAAGTTTGCATACTTTACCACAGCTGAAGTGGAATAAACGCATTATTTTCCAGATACAGATATTTCAGAGACATTTTCATTCAATACATGCACTACTGTTTGTACAAGAATAAAGTTCAAAATAAGCCTAAATACCAGTGAAGTGGGGTCTACATTGTTTTATTTTGATAAACATTTATCGCAACTACATGAAAAGAGCTTTTACTGTTATAAAGAACAGATTTGTGATCCTTAGTGGAACTGAAGGTGTGAGAAGAAACATGAAACGCACGTGATCGTTGTCAAGCGGTGTACTCTGCCAATCGTGGATTAGCTGTGTCATCATCAGAGCTCGTGAGTCGCTCTAGAGAATCTGCTCTGGCTGAGTCCTCCTGCTCTCCAATCACTCTCATTGTACTCTGATGCCTTATGGCACAGTCACGGGCGTCGCTGTCTGAAGTCGGACACAAGTTCTAACCATCAAGCACTGCTCAAGTTAGCCGCTGATCGTTCTGTGCAGCGCTGCATGAAGTCCAACAAGCCTAATGTAAAGGGGACGTAAAGATGGAGGAGAGAATGTAAAGGGGACGTAAAGAGGGAGGAGAGAATGTTAAGGGGACGTAAAGAGGGAGGAGAGAATATAAAGGGGACATAAAGAGGGAGGAGAGAATATAAAGGGGATGTAAAGAGGGAGGAGAGAATGTAAAGGGGACGTAAAGAGGGAGGAGAGAATGTAAAGGGGACGTAAAGAGGGAGGAGAAAATGTAAAGGGGAATGTAAAGAGGGAGGAGAGAATGTAAAGAGGGAGGGGAGAATGTAAAGAGGATGTAAAGGGGAGGAGATAATGTAAAAGGGGAGGAGAGAATGTAAAGGGGATGTAAAGAGGGAGGAGAGAATGTAAAGGGGATGTTAAGAGAGAGGAGAGAATTTAAAGGGGATGTAAAGAGGGAGGAGAGAATGTAAAGGGGACGTAAAGAGGGAGGAGAGAATGTAAAGGGGACGTAAAGAGGGAGGAGAGAATGTAAAGGGGATGTTAAGAGGGAGGAGAGAATGTAAAGGGGACGTAAAGAGGGAGGAGAAAATGTAAAGGGGACGTAAAGAGGGAGGAGAGAATGTAAAGGGATGTAAAGAGGGAGGAGAATGTAAAGGGGACGTAAAGAGGGAGGAGAAAATGTAAAGGGGATGAAAAGAGGGAGGAGAGAATGTAAAGGGATGTAAAGAGGGAGGAGAATGTAAAGGGATGTAAAGAGGGAGGAGAGCATTAGGCTTGTTGGACTTCATGCAGCGCTGCGCAGACCGATCAGCAGCTGACTTGAGCAGTGCATGCCGGTTAGAACTTGTGTCCGACTTCAGACAGCGAAGCCCCGTGACTGTGACGTATGGTATCAGAGTACGGCGAGAGCGATTGGAGAGCAGGAGGACTCAGCCAGCGCAGCTTCTCCAGAGCGACTCATGAGCTCTGATGACGACACAACTGATCCACGATTGGCCGAATCCACTGCAACACAATGATTAAGAGTTAATTCTCACACCTTTAGTTCCACTAATGCTCACAAATCTGTTTTTATAACAGTGAAATCCCCTTTCATGTAGTCACGCTGTTATATTGTCATGTTTATCCAAATAAAACTGATACAATGTAGACCCCACTTCATCGGTATTTAGGCTTATGTTGAACTTTATTCTTGTACAAACAGATGCTGTATTAAGCAGTACATGTATTGCATGAAAATGTCTCTGAAATATCTGTGTATTTGGCAAATAATGCATTTATTTCACTTCAGCTGTGGTAAAGTATGCAAACACAGCGTGAGCGTCTCTCAATTTTAATTTCTATACCTTTATCCTTATTTCTTTTAATTTAGCTCCATTTCTTACAAAAAGAGTATAATGTGCAAAGTGTTAAAGTGTTTGTGCCTCCCTACAAACCACCCTTTCTTTAAGAGTCGTGATCCTGTTCCGCACATAATTTCTCACACCAGTCCATGTTCGCTGCTTCAAAGCTTCTGGCTCTGCGTCACTACGGGAAGCAGAAAGTGTCCGACTCACGTGTCTGTTTTCAGCTCCTCCCGCCTGCACACTGCAACTCTCACCGATCGGTTACATCCAGCCACGGCCCATGTCCAACACACCTATTCACTCTTCCCTTTTTATCCTCTTAACATTCTCTCCTCCCTCTATGACAGAAATATCAAAAAGTTTAACATGACATTCCATCCAACTTCATTGCAACTGAACAAAGAAAACTGAATAATGAAAATTGACTATCTTAATATCCTCTACTTCTTCATTAGCCTTCTTATACTCTAACTTTGCACTTTATATTCTGTTTCATTCCATCCTCAAAATATTTCTACACCTATATCCTCATTTCTTTTAATTTAGCTCCATTTCTTACAAAAAGAGCATAATGTGCAAAGTGTTAAAGTGTTTGTGCCACCCTACAAACCACCTTTTCTTTAAGAGTCGTGATCCTGTTCCGCACATAATTTTTCACACCAGTCCATGTTCGCTGCTTCAAAGCTTCTGGCTCTGCGTGAATGCATCTTTCACAGTCTTGCTTACCAGGAACTTTGTATGTCTTGATGAACTTCATCATGTGTCTCTCTACTGCTTTTACCTCACTGTCCTCCCATTTCTTTTTTGGAGCGTTTGAAGAACCTATGAAATAGTTAAAAACAAGTAAATACTCATTACACATTCTCATTACAACTAAATTGGTGAGTAAAGACCAAATCAAGACTAATGTGTCCTAATGTGTATATTTTTTTCATTTGGCTGGATATTGCTGCATGGAGCTGATTCATGTTTATTTGATTATTGTTGTTTGTGTAGTTTAGAGATTTTTCTTACCTTGATCCTCCCATGAAACAGATTGATCAGATTGAACAAGTTGATCAGTCTCTGCTGGTGCTGTTTTCTGAGATAGGTCACTGTAATCCTCCTCATCACTTGACATGGAATCACCTTGGGCCTCAAGTTGCTCTAAATAATTCACTGACAAAAAAATTTACACTTTATTGCTTATACTTACCATCTGTGACATGATTATATATGTTACCGGCAAAGTGTGAAATCCCGTTATTGTATAGAATGCCTGATGGTTACCTAAGTTACCTACCTACATTACCTAGGGCATTCTATAGAATTCCGGATTACACACTTTGCCGGTAACATATACATTGTTTTGCAAATATGTAAAGAACAGATACACACAGACAGTCCAAGTATACTCGTACCATTTGGGTCAATTTCAATGTCATCAAGTTTCTTTCCTTTGTAGTCAGACAGTGTTCCTTTCTCCATGGCCATTAGCAGCTGGGAGAGCACTTGTTCAACAGGATGGGGTCTGATGTGACCAAACATACCAAAAATCAGCTCAGATGAATCGGATGGTAGTTCTTCTGGACATGACATTGTCAAAAGTGCTTTGATACATCCAACATCTCCCAACGAGGCAGGTAGTTCATCTGATCAATTTATGACTGTACCATCACCAAAAAAGATGAAATGCCAATCTAAAGAGACAAACACCTTGTCTGGTGATAAGACTTTTATTCAGTCAATGCCATCACCAAAGACGGAACTCCGCAAGGCGTACAAGAAGCAGTATTGCCTTAATTGCTCTAAGCCATATTCAAAAATGGCAAGACACCTTGAATTTGTCCATCGCAACGAAGTGGGGGTTGTAAAGGCAATAGCATTTCCAAAACATTCCAAAGAAAGACGAGTACAGTTGAACCTCCTTTGAAAAAGGGGCAACTTTGCCCACAACACAGATGTGGTGAGACAAGGACATGGGGAGATGATTGCCTACTACCGTTCAAAAAATAGACAAAGAGCCAAAGAATTTATTCACTGCATTTACTGCCAAGGGCCTTATAACAAGCGTAGCCTTTGGAAACATATCAAAAACTGTCCTCTGAAACCTAAAGATGATGATGCCCAGGGCAGGAAAAGAGTTCGACCTCTGTGTGCTCTAAACACACCAGTCGGCTTAGAAGTGAGCAAAGGTTTCAAGAAAATAGTGTCCTTTATGAACTATGATGAAGTTTCGCGTGTAGTTCATACTGACAGATGCATCTTTCCTTTGTAGTCAGACAGTGTTCCTTTCTCCATGGCCATTAGGACTTTACTCATTTTTGCCAGCTGCAGTGTTCCCTCTGCGATGGACAAACTCAAGGTGTCTGGCCATTTTTGACCATGTCATGTCCAGAAGAACTACCATCCGATTCATCTGAGCTGATTTTTGGTATGTTTGGTCAACATCGCTGTAGTCTGTGACATCGCTGTAGTCTGTGTCACAGACGGTACTTCCTGAATACTGAATGAGAGAATATAACACTTACTCAAGGCAGTGGTTCCTGTAACATTATGTTTCATCGCATTGTGGATACTGGCAAGCAAAGTCATAATTATGCCAAAAAAATTGAGCATATAAAGTATCACATGGCAAGTCACATACCTGTCTTTTTCTTGATGGCCTTAAAGAGGATATCTGGAAGAGGAGAAATACAAACAAATATAAATAATATATAATTTCATATAATCTATTGTTAGTTCTACAAGTGCAATACAGCCAGACCATCCCAATAATTAAGCAAATTAATCTACCCACCTCCCTTAATGAGAGTGTCTCAGACATCTGCGATTTTGAATCACTGATAAGAGTGAAGATAAGGGTGGAGCAAGAGAAGATGATGATGATGATGATGAAGGCTGCGCATAGGAAGGCAATGAAGGCTGCCCAGGCGAGGATGATGAAGATGAAGGCTGCCCAGGCGAGGATGATGAAGATGAAGGCTGCCCAGGCGAGGATGATGAAGATGAAGGCTGCCCAGGCGAGGATGAGGATGATGAAGAGGAAGGCTGCCCAGGCGAGGATGAGGATGATGAAGATGAAGGCTGCTCAGGCAAGAATGATGAAGATGAAGCCTGCCCAGGCGAGGATGATGAAGGCTGCCCAGGCGAGGATGAGGATGATGAAGAGGAAGGCTGCCCAGGCGAGGATGATGAAGATGAAGGCTGCCCAGGCGAGGATGAGGATGATGAAGATGAAGGCTGCCCAGGCGAGGATGATGAAGGCTGCCTAGGCGAGGATGAGGATGATGAAGGCTGCCTAGGCAAAGATGAGGATGATGAAGATGAAGGCTGCCCACGCGAGGATGATGAAGATGAAGCCTGCCCAGGCGAGGATGATGAAGGCTGCCCAGGCGAGGATGAGGATGATGAAGAGGAAGGCTGCCTAGGCGAGGATGATGAAGATGAAGGCTGCCCAGGCGAGGATGATGAAGGCTGCCTAGGCGAGGATGAGGATGATGAAGGCTGCCCAGGCGAGGATGATGAAGGCTGCCCAGGCGAGGATGAGGATGATGAAGGCTGCCTAGGCGAGGATGATGAAGATGAAGGCTGCCCAGGCGAGGATGATAAAGGCTGCCTAGGCGAGGATGATGAAGGCTGCCTAGGCGAGGATGAGGATGATGAAGGCTGCCTAGGCAAAGATGAGGATGATGAAGATGAAGGCTGCCCACGCGAGGATGATGAAGATGAAGCCTGCCCAGGCGAGGATGATGAAGGCTGCCCAGGCGAGGATGAGGATGATGAAGAGGAAGGCTGCCTAGGCGAGGATGATGAAGATGAAGGCTGCCCAGGCGAGGATGATGAAGGCTGCCTAGGCGAGGATGAGGATGATGAAGGCTGCCCAGGCGAGGATGATGAAGGCTGCCCAGGCGAGGATGAGGATGATGAAGGCTGCCTAGGCGAGGATGAGGATGATGAAGATGAAGGCTGCCTAGGCGAGGATGAGGATGATGAAGGCTGCCCAGGAGAGGATGATGAAGGCTGCCTAGGCGAGGATGAGGATGATGAAGGCTGCCCAGGCGAGGATGATGAAGGCTGCCCAGGCGAGGATGACGAAGGCTGCCCAGGCGAGGATGATGAAGGCTGCCCAGGCGAGGATGATGATGATGATGAAGGCTGCCCAGACGAGGATGATGATGATGAAGGCTGCCCAGGCGAGGATGAGGATGATGAAGGCTGCCCAGGCGAGGATGATGATGATGAAGGCTGCCCAGGCGAGGATGAGGATGATGAAGGCTGCCCAGGCGAGGATGAGGATGATGAAGATGAAGGCTGCCTAGGCGAGGATGAGGATGATGAAGGCTGCCCAGGCGAGGATGATGAAGGCTGCCTAGGCGAGGATGAGGATGATGAAGGCTGCCCAGGCGAGGATGAGGATGATGAAGGCTGCCTACTAGGCGAGGATGATGAAGGCTGCCCAGGCAAAGATGATGAAGGCTGCCCAGGCGAGGATGATGAAGGCTGCCCAGGCGAAGATGATGAAGGCTGCCCAGGCGAGGATGATGAAGGCTGCCCAGGCGAAGCTGATGAAGGCTGCCCAGGCGAGGATGAGGATGATGAAGGCTGCCCAGGCGAGGATGAGGATGATGAAGGCTGCCCAGGCGAGGATGAGGATGATGAAGGCTGCCCAGGCGAGGATGAGGATGATGAAGGCTGCCCAGGCGAGGATGATGAAGGCTGCCCAGGCGAAGATGATGATGATGAAGGCTGCCCAGGCGAGGATGAAGGTGGCATGGGTGGCGCAGGAGCTGGTGACGGTGATGAGGACAGGGCAGGAGAGCATGAGGTTGATGAGGCCATTATAGAGGTGGACAAAGCACAGGGTGCCGATGAAGAGGGTGCATCAGATGTGGATGCGACTGAGGATGACTGTGACAGCTTGAAATATAATTTGAATAAAAATATAAGGTCTAAAAGCAAAAGGACTAAGCAAACTGTTAATTAATAAAATAAATGAATAATAAAATAATTAACCGTTAATTGACTGAGGCGTTGATCACAGAATAGTGTGATTATGTTCACATATTACTCACCAAACAAACTTTTTGTGATTGCTGTTTAGCAATCTTGTGTTCCTTTTCAATTTCTGCTCTGTTAAAACGTTCATAGCAATCTTCATGATGTTGTCTTAATTTTGCCAATCTTGATTGAAACCGCTTCTGCAGATATATAAAGAGGTATTTAGCTTAAACAAGAATAAAATGTACATTAGCAATATTGAAAACTGTGGCACCCATTTCAGACAAGAACAAACACACTGTAGGAGTGAACAAAAAATGTTTTGCACATTTCAAAGCAAAGATCATTAATAAAATAAAAACTCTAAACAAACATTTATACAAACTTTACATACAAATTGTGACAATAGTCACATTAATAGTTACATTGGTTCAGAGTCAGACATTTAAACTCTGAACCAATAACTATACTTAACTAGCAGAGGTTGGTAGTAAGGCGCTACATTTACTCCATACCATCCAAGTCATTTTTAGTTTGTTTGTTTTAATTGTGGGTACATTTTACATAAGTGTGGGTACATAAGTACATTTCTAATGGCAATACAATTTTGTATCATTTGAAGCGTTTATACACTAGTGACGGGTCGTCATGAACGAATCTTTAATATGACTCGGGACTACCGAGTTGTCTCAGAGAGTGATTCGTTCATTTTGCGCTGACCGCACATGCCCAACATCCCATGGGTTCTGTACTGGAAACAGAAATGATTAGTTCATCTCTCGAGACTTCGGGTCCAAGTCTTTCGTTCTTCCGGTCAGTCCCACAGAGGCTATGCTGTCAGTACCGGAAAGATAAATGATTAGTTCACCTATCAAGTCCACGAAAACTCAAAAGATGAACTAATCAATTCTGTATCCGGTAGCGACTGCATAGCTCAGCCTATATGGGGCTGTCACGTGATGCACGAATGACTTGAACCCAAAGTCGATAGACTCGAAACGTGAACTAATCAATACTGTATCTGGTACTACAGACTGCAAAGCTCAGTTTATGAGGATCACGGGATGATCGAACGGCTTAGATCGGGAGGTGAGGTAAACTAACAGAATGCATAGCCTGAAGACCCAAATAAATAAATTAACTGTTTCTCATAATATGGCCTTTTTCTTGCATTGCAATTTTTTTCTTATTCTAAATGCGATCAACATTTGATGTGTTTGGGGAATTTGGCTAACATGTAACATTTTAAATACATTCTGCTGAAATGAACGAAATAACTTGAAAAAAGATTTGTTCATTTTGATGAACGAGATTTAAAGATCTGAGTCAGTAAAATGATCCGAACTTCCCACTACTATTACACACGTGTGCTGGATGAAGTGGATATGCACCTACAATCAACTAAAACCAAACCTTTAAAAAGCATCCTATGGTTTGCCAGCGATAAAGATCTTTTCGAGTTGAACACCTGAGCGCCAGCTGTTAGTGGTTGCCTGTGTTGCGTGTTCATTATTTTGGGGGCCGAGCAATGAAGGGAGGGGTGTGTCTGTTTGGGTGTCGATTTCAAATATCAATAGTGTTTCTCAGAAATCACTCACTGCACTTTCAACTAGCTGGCAGTAAACATCAGTAGATAGTTGCTGCATGTATGAGATGGTTACCGTTTTATTCATTGATGTTATTGCTTTGCCTGACTGCTTATATGGACCATTGCTGTTCACCTTGTCCAATTCAGGAGAAGAAACAGAAGCTGAACAATGGGGCTGGATGTCAGAAAAGAAACCAGTGAATATCAAAATCAGAATATTTGTAAAGGACAGAAAAACTTGTTCATGTTCATTCCTCTAGCTGTCCTACACGTTATCTATCATTTCTTTCACACACAACTCTACGCTGAAAGAGTCAATAATATAATGATACAGATGTTTTAAAGTGGACTTACCGATTTCTGCAGACCCAAACTGCTGGCTGGCTTTTTATCAGTGGATTCTGCTGATGCTTTATTCAAAGGCTTGAGAAATATGAGACCACAATCACATGGTAACTAATCAGAATGAGAGTTAAGATTATGAGATTTGTGAGAATTACTGATTAATCTCTTTAGCATTTTCTTGATAGTACCTTGACTCGCCATGGCCAATCTGAGTCGCCATAATTGTAAGTGATTTCCTCCCCTGGTAGAATGTCTCGTACAGCAAAGAGACACAGGTGAGGTTTTCTGCTCACTTCAACGGTTCTCATTTTGCAAGTATTTCTGGTCTCATCATTTACATAAGTCTTCCCAAGGACGAGTCTTCTTTAGATGCATCCATGCTATAAAGACATAAAATGACCACTCAGTACTAGCTAGACATGTACAGTTATTATAAGTGGTTCTGAACCCCAGTCCTGGGAACCCACCACTCTGCATATGCTGTATGTCTGGTGTTTTAATCCACCTGATTCAGATGAGGAGTTCATCATCAGAACACAGCTCTATGAACTCATCTGAGTGTGTCAGGTGAAGGAGACATACAGAATCTGCAGAGAGGAGGGTCTGAGAACCACTGATCTATATGATATATGAGATTAAATGGCGCACTGCAACATCCTCTCAGCTCTCAGATAAAGGCATCTAAAATTAATCATTTTGTTCTCTTTAGGGAATACAGGGAAAGCCAATTTAGATGACTCAAGGAAACTGCACTCAGTACTCTTAATGTCAGTTCATGTTGAATTTTAATTATTAGGGTGTGTTCACACCTGGCATGTTTGTTTAGACTGTTAGTGTGGTTAATTTGAATAAGTGTGAACACTGCCATCTGAAACCTGGTGCCACCAAACAAGAGGATCCAGATGCTGAATAAATAGGTCTCAGTTGGCTTCCAAACGAACTCTGGTGCGGTTCGAATGAAAAAAGAATGTAACATGGACCCAGAGACATGTAAACGAACCAAAAACAGGAAGATGTGACCCTAAAAAGGACAGACTGGTCAAGCATAACAGGTTTGACAATAGAAATGCCAATCTGAACACTAAGCGGACCCGGACCAAACGAACCAAGCGAACAGAACTCCAGGTATGAACACATCCTAAGTATTTTACAGTTCCAGATATTTTAGCATCCTTACTACATCAATCCAACAGTTCTGTACTCACCACCAATTTTTGCCATGCCACTGAAAATCAAACAGGAACGTGTTCTCAGCTTCAGTGTAGTGTTCAGTTCGGTCGGAAGAAAGCTCTAAAGAGGAGAAATACATTAGCTGCAGTTTCTTTAATGTCAACTATTATTTTATTACTAAAAGTTCTCTACCATATGACGTACATTATACGATGTGAAAGGGAAATTACTTAAGGAAAATAGTCAAAAGTCAGGCTAATCTCAAAGCATGATTTGCTTTTTATACTTTACATTATACTTTTAAGTCTTAAAATTATACAGTTAAAATTACATACATTTTCTTACACAAACCTATTTTTGCAGGCCAACCCGGTAGTAGTTGAACATCCCCTGGTTTCCTCCACAAAAACCCACTGGGATTTGCAGAAAATAAGCTAAAGTTAATCTATAAACTACACCACGGTTGACCAACTTCAACTTCCTTACGATGAAGCTTCAACAACTGTGTTGCATTATTTTAAAAGACAATTCTGTTTGTTTATTATTTGCATCTCTTTCAGGTAGTTTTTCTTTGTGGTATATGGATGTTTTATGTGGCTTCTATAGTTTAGATAAAAGTATAGAGTTTTTTTTTTTTTTTGTTGATAAATGTGCCTCCAGGAACTCTAAAGCTTTAAAATCCATCTCCCTGTGTAATATTTATAATGTTTCTGCATTATTATAATGCATGTTTGACTGATTGTGTGATGTATACATCCCCATCCCTACATCTACCTAGAATAGTTTGCAAGAGTGCGATTATAAACACAACGAGGCTGTGAAAGTGACTAGATGAGTTAATCTGTTCAGCTGATGACGTTTAATGTCCCAGACAACCCGTCTCCCATTTAGACACTTGTTAACAACTGCCTTTTACCAGACAAGTAAAGGCTTTTAAAAAAAACACACAAGAGAGTATTACTATTTTATGTTGTGGAGTAAAGCGTGAAAATATCTTGATCTTGTGCTAACCATGGATCTTATTTCAGGAATTTAACCAAAACCCATTGATCATGTTTACATGCACACCGATACGCTGATAACAAAATAAAATCACCTTCTTGAAATAATCCATTATCCAGGTTTACATGCAAACCAATAACCACGTAAACCACTACTTTATAAGTAAATCAGGTTAATGACGTCAAAACCTAACCATTCGTTTATCTGACTGTGTATTTCATATGTCATGTCAGTTGTGATGTTAAATAAAGCCCAAGAGTATTCCAGAATTTCAGAGGAAAACTTCCAGACTCATATTCTCCTCTCATGCAGTATCGGGTGCAGGATTTTGACTGTACCACTTCTGAACGAGATGAGAATACTTTTAAGAGGTTCTTGGGTCAAGAAAACACTCGCTCTGTCTGGATGTGCTTTAATCCAAAATAAGGACACTTTCCTGTCACACATCACACATGCTCCCTTCAATAAGCCACAGAACACAGAGGTTAATGTGTTTACATGCCGGGCAAATCTGCAAATAAGGGGCAAAAATCTATCTGTGTCGATTGGTTTATGCTTATGCTGTTTATGGTGACCTTAGTCTGCGTTTACATGACCACATGCACTGTCGGCTTATTATGCATAACTGGGTTCAGAATGTGCAAATAAACATTGACTTTGGGTTGATGGAACCAGAAATGCAAAAATGTAACTGGTTTTGTTTAACTTGTGAAACATGGATATTAGTTGGCCTAACAACCATATGACTCACCTCACATTAAATTCTCAGTTTTGTAGATTAACGTTATTACTAAACTGCTTAGTAATTTATACTTGCCTTTATATTTGCTGATGAACTGCTCTCGAAGCCCAGGCTTGTCGGTTTCACAGGTAATGTGATGCTCAGCGTCCTGCAGAGGTTTTTTACGCCTTTTATTTCCCAGCATGCTGAATTTCTTTCTTGAAATGACTGAAAAAAATAAATAAAATAAATATAAGGTGAATGAAATAAATAAGCATATTTAAAAAAATCTTGTTGATCTTACTGGAATTGTTCACCCAAAAACATACATAATTAACATACAATTATATTAATTGTTGTTTCAATTGAACCTCATGTTGTTCCAAACCTGTGTTGTGTTTTTTTCTGTTAAACACTAAAGTATATCTTTATATTATATCAACAGAGCTCTATTCAATGACAGCACATGTGACCAGTCAACAACAGGCATTTAGATAAAAAAGGCAATGTCAATGATGCCAAAAACCATTAGTTCTTGTGTGCCTTGTGACCACAATTGACATCAATCTACTGTATATTCATATTTGATTTAAGAGCGTATGGGAGATTTTCAGTCAGTAACCAGCTAGATTCATAGGGGCTATTTTTAATGTGCTTTTGGTCTGCTTTGGATTTGACACACACAATAAAAATACTATAAAGTGTCTATGTACTGGCATTGGGCAAAAAAGCTCTATAAAGATAAATAATAATAAGAACAGGCATATAATGTAATAAAAAATATTATATAAAATAAAAATTATCAAATAATAATGATATAAAAAAATGGAATTCATTATTTCATTATTTATACAAATTACTGTTGATAGTTGACAACACTTTTGATTAAAAAAAAAAACAATGATATAGGCTAGTAGACTATCACTGACTCAGTTGTTTAGATTAATTTGCAGAATCTAAAGTACTATTATATAAAAAATAACAAAATTCTATTTACTGGCCATTGCCTACAAGTTGGCAATAAACTTTTTCTTTATTGCAGCAAATCATCATATTAGAAGCAAACTCAAATACAGTCGAGAAGTAAATAAAACCCTAAGGAAAAAATAATTAAACAACTAAAATAAACACATCTTACTAACTTTCATATTTCACAATGTATTTAGTTATCATGCATTTTGAGGACAAGTCTAGATCTCACCTTTAGCCTTTAATGCGTGCGTGGTGGGGGTTGTCGTCGTCTGTTTCGCGTCCCATTGTCACGTGTCTGCATTTCCCGGGAAAACACATCCACGGTCGCAGACTTGCGTAAATGACGTAATTACGTATTTGGATTTCACGTTGAAATTGTGACTACATTTATTTAACCTAATAGAACATTATCTGATGGCAAGAATCTTTTTTTCCACAGTTTTAATCACAGTACTCTTTCTTCAAACTAAAAAAAAACAAAACAAAAAAACCTGTGGTGAAGTGAGTCTTTCCAGAGTGTCTTTTCCGGTCTTTTCTAGTGGACAGAGCACATGATCACTTTTAAACGAATCCACCCGCCTCGAACTAGGAACCACTGCGCATGTGCGTACAAACACAGGTTTAAAAGAGCAAAAAATGCCTAAATGAGCAACCTAGATCTCTTGAACAGGCATATTATTTTCTACTAATATCATTAATCAAAATAGTAAATTGATGTCTGCAAATATACAGCAGGGCTGATATGAGCTGGTATATCTCCAGTTCTGCACTTGTCTGTGTTGTTGTCATTTCATCAGTGTCCCACAACTACTTCAGAATTTATTTGAGTTAAGAAGGGGGAAGGAGTGTGGATTATTTCGAGGCTCAAAATTAAACTTTAACGTGTAATTTAACAGCATTATCTTTTTATGTATTTAATAAATGAATGGTATTTACATTAAAGGGCGGAGAAGCTGTTAGACAATGTAAAAGTGCTTTAAAAACGCATAGCCACAACAGATTGTCATCTTTTGAGCAGCACTGCTGATTACCTATCTCTCTGTCACTGGTCAGTCTGTTAGTTCATTCATCTCATCTCTTTCACTCTGCAGTCAGTCTCAGTGCTGTGGGGGAAGGGCGCGCACGCGATCAGTCTCAGTGCTGTGGGTGAAGGGCGCGCACGCGATCAGTCTCAGTGCTGTGGGGGAAGGGCGCGCGCGCGATCAGAGTCAGTGCTGTGGGGGAAGGGCGGCTGATCACAGTATGAGCAGATCTCAGTCAGTCTGACAGGCAGAGACAGAGCTAGGGTTAGGGTTAGGGTTAGGGTTAGGGTTAGTGTAGATCCAATGGCTTTTAAAATCAAAGTAAGAACAAAATACATCTGTAAACAAACATTTAAACGTGTCAGCTTGATTCATGATTCTTTTAAACACTTTTTTTCTTTTGTATTATGACTATATGTAACTGCTGTCTCTATCTCTCTCTCTCTCTCTCTCTCTTTCTCTCTCTCTCGAGAGAGAGAGACTCTCTATATATATATAGAGAGAGAGAGAGAGAGAGAGACAGCAGTTACATAATGTTTGCTGTAACTGCTCTATTAACAGTTATTATCAGTCACTTTAGTACATTTATTGAATCATCCTTAAGATTTGCACACCAGTACCTAAGTGCATTTCGTACAAACAGCAGAACACAATAGATTAGCCTACCATCAAACTCCTGTAACTTGCTCAAAATCCTTAGTACAATATCAAAGAACATATCCTTGTGTCATTGTTCACAAACAAGAATGTCAAAATGCTTAGTTTCAGATGTAAACTATGGCTACGATTTTGATGACAATGATTGAAAATACAAAATACTGCACTGTATCTGAATGACATATAAATTTAAACAGCACACATATACGCATTACTCTAGAGGAGACTGGACAGGATTCACATATGCACTTTTACTGTTGGTCTGACAAAAGATTACAGTACAGTGGCACTGTGATATAAAAAACAAGACTATCACACATATACTGTATGTACGTGTCTCTATCAAGTATATTTACTGTATAATGTATAATGCAAGTAGACTTCTGTAATAGCCTATAGCATTACAGTAAGTCTACAGTTTATGGTGAACAGTACAGTGCAGTAGAGTGAACACTGTCTGATTACACACCTGTTCTGTCTACAAACGCTTGAATGATTGAAGACACACGGTTGTTCTCCCAACATTCGGCTGCACCCTTCATCCAGCCTCGGCCATAAGGTCATGAATGAGAACATGATCTACAATAATGGCACTTATTTCTTCTGAAACACACAATCTTAGCCTGTTCCTCTGTTTTACCTCCTTACCCTTCCACCACACATCCTTGCTCCTCTTCTTCTTCTCGGCTGTTCACCCTGTTGTTCTTCCTCTCTCAGAGTGTGTAACGTGTTGTGCTCTGTATGCATCCCAGATGAAGCTTCATGAGATGCACTCTGAGCTATTATAGAGAACTGGTTGATCATTGATTGATCTAATGCTTTACATTCCCCTTCATTAGTGAAATTCAGAACTCACCTCTGCAATTCAACAATTCAGGACAAAAAAAGTCTAATAGAATTGTATAGAAAATATGTTTGACAGTTTATGACAACTAGTTCAACCAATTCTGCATTTAATGACTTATGGAACTAATGCCTATATGTTTTGTGGGGTAAGACTATTCAACAGAGAACCAGTATAATACATTTTTATAAACATGACATAAGCAATTAATAATGTAAGAAACAGCATACATTTGCACATAATCAACTGCATGAATGTACTGCAATTTGTTCAAAAGAATGAGAAATTGCTTTTATGAGGTGCACAAGTAGATAATGTGGAGATTGAACAAGTAAGAATTTTAGTTGTGATCTGAGAAATGCACCAAAGCAACTGAGAAAAACTGTAATATAATTAATATAATAATATAGTATCATTAGAATTGTTGCTGTAACTGCTCTCCTTTATATAATATAATATAAAGAGAATGTTTGCAGTAACTGATCTCCTCTATATAATATAATAATATAATATAATATAATACAATATAAAGAGAATGTTTGCTGTAGCTGATCTCCTCTATATAATATAATATAATATACGTTAATATAAAGAGAATGTTTGCAGTAATTGCTCTCCTCTATATAATATAATATAATATAATATAATATAATATAATATAATATGAGAATGTTTGCAGTAACTGCTCTCCTCTATATAATATAATATAATATAATATAATATAATATAATATAATATAATATAATATAATATAATATAATATAATATAATATGAGAATGTTTGCAGTAACTGCTCTCCTCTATATAATATAATATAATATAATATAATATAATATAATATAATATAATATAATATAATATAATATAATATAATATAATATGAGAATGTTTGCAGTAACTGCTCTCCTCTATATAATATAATATAATATAATATAATATAATATGAGAATGTTTGCAGTAACTGCTCTCCTCTATATAATATAATATAATATAATATAAAGAGAATGTTTGCAGTAACTGATCTCCTCTATATAATACAATATAATATAATATAATATAATATAAAGAGAATGTTTGCAGTAACTGCTCTCCTCTATATAATATAATATAATATAATATAATATAATATAATATAATATAATATAATATAATATAATGTAAAGAGAATGTTTGCTGTAACTGCTCTCCTCTATATAATACAATAAATATAATATAATATAATATAATATAATATAATATAATATAATATAATATAATATAATATAAAGAGAATGTTTGCAGTAACTGCTCTCCTCTATATAATATAATATAATATAAAGAGAATGTTTGCTGTAACTGATCTCCTCTATATAATATAATATAATATAATATAATATAATATAATATAATATAATATAATATAATATAATATAATAAGAATGTTTGCTGTAAGTGAATGTGTTGCTGTGGTAACGGACTCCAGCTCGGTGGGTGGGGGAGGGGCGGCGGCCGCTCAGGGAAATCGCTCATAATATGACAGGGAACGGCAGAGCGCAAAGTAGGAGAAAACACTTAAAACAAATAAAATCACTCATAAAAGCAAGCGATTTTTGCATGTTTTCACATCTTTTTGTGGCTTGTGTATTTTTATTGAACAAACTCAGATGAATAAATCATCACACATATTGACAGATTTAAACAATTGTCCCTCGATCCGCTTTTGGAAGGAAATATGTACTTTTTAAATTCACATGACGTAATGTGCCTGTCCCTTCCCCGCTTCAAACTCGTTCCTATATGATTAACAAACTCCTATGTAAGTTACTGTACGTGCTGTAACGTATAGTCTCTGTATAGGGTGCGGGGCAGCAGCGCGATCTTCACACACACACAGAGCAGACTCTGATGCGAGCGCAAAACTGCGAGGATTAAAGTTTAGAAACATGCTCATATAAATCGCGAGAGCTCCAGCTCAGGGCAAATTAGTCTATTTTTATTTAAATACTAATTATTGGGAATTTATCTATAATTTTCTGTCAATTCATTCATTAATCATGATTTTTTTTGCCTCCGCCATGTTTGTTGATGACGTATTGGCGTCTGATTGGTCAGATCATGAATTCCCGCTCTCGTAGTAGCTTCCTGCGCTCTGATTGGTCAGAATCCCCGAAGTGTGTATCTTTTCCGGAAGTGCAGTACTCCTAGAGGGCGCTGTGTTATACACACTTTAGTGGGGGGGCATACACACTTCAGGTACACAAATCACTTAAAAGTGATTTTTTGGGACAAGTGAGATTTTAAGCCTGGACACCATTTTAGAGCATGCTGAATGCCACTGTATAGTCAAACAAATGAGGACATACAAAATGTCCTCAATTTTTTGGGTGGTCCTCAGTTTACCG
This sequence comes from Abramis brama, assembly GCF_963993115.1. NCBI lineage: Eukaryota > Metazoa > Chordata > Actinopteri > Cypriniformes > Leuciscidae > Abramis > Abramis brama. Next base: position 54,387 of record NW_028156042.1, on the reverse strand, counting down.
GTGTGTATTCTGGTGAATGTACCCAAAAGTGATATAAGTAAACGCACACACACAGAGACACACACATACACAAACACACACACATACACACACACACACAGACAGACATGCACATACTACTACTTTTTTTAGGTATATACATAAACACGCAATACAGCCAAATTGCTCCACGTCATTTCTTTTTGTGGAAAGCCAGTGCAGGCCTGAGCGGTAGTGTTGTTTTTGGCGGCCTGTTTTAATTTTAGTTTTAGTCTAGTCTTTGTGTCAGGCTGTCATTTTAGTTTTTATTAGTTTTAGTCACATTCATACTCTTTTTAGTCTAGTCAAGTTTTAGTCGACGAAAACTGATGACATTTTAGTCTAGTTTTAGTCAACGAAAACTGATGACATTTTAGTCTAGTTTTAGTCGACGAAAACTGATGACATTTTAGTCTAGTTTTAGTCAATGAAAATTGTATTTTAGTCTCTTTTTAGTAATGCGATTTTATTTAACCCAGTCAATATAGAATTTCAAACAAGGCTTATTATAGGCTATTTAGTAGGCCTATATTTAGAGCTGTGACGGTGGCAGGTTTTTTTACCACCGCGGTAATGGACCAACTACCGGCGGTGGTTGGGGGGTTATTAAAAAAAATACACTCTGCGCTTTGGATGTGGGACACGAGCAGGAAAACACGAAGATATCGATCTCTTTATGATATCTTCGTGTTTTCTACTTGATGTAAATTGGTTTGAAGAGCGAATTTTATCCTCCACAAGGGCGAGATATTTAGGCTGTGTTTGAGATTGCGCTGCCAGAGAAAGTGAAACTAAAAATCACCCACACGTGTCAAACGCGCTTTACAACTAAACTCGCGCCCAATGTCTAATATAACAAGCACAAACTGTGTTAAAAAGAATTTGACATGCAAGTACAAATGTAGGCTATCTGTCCTACAGCGTTTTTCTACTTTACCACAGTAAAGAATACGAATATAATAGGCCTAATTAGAAGCGAACTAAGAAACGTTTATAATACCTTTAGAAAATGGGTGAGATTTGGGAAAAGAAACAAGAGATTCCATGCAGGGATGAGTCACGATTTTTGGATATTCGATTAGTTTATTTAATTATAAAATATCGAATAGGTTGTGCGATTATACTCTAAAATAAAATCTCCATGTTCTGGCGCTGATGCGGTGACGTGTTCATGTAACAAGAGACGCTGCCAATAACAGCTGTCACAAAGAACCAGCAAAAGTAATGATTAGGAATGTGTCAAATATATCAATGAGACATTTTAATAGAATAACTAATGGAGTAATATATGGTTAAATTCGCTGATAATCGGGTGACCAGATCGCAATCCAGAATTTAAAGCCGACAAAGCTATGGGTTCACGCACAACTCTCTCATTCGTCGTGACGTTACATTTCGTCTCGTCTCGTTTTGGTCAACGAAAATGAAGAGACATTTTAGCATAGTTTTTATTTTTTAAACCACATTTAGTCTCGTTTTTATTCGTCAACGATATTGCATTATACATGTATTTTAGTCATCGTCACATGACCATGCATTTACGTCTAGTCTCGTCTCGTTTTCGTCAGGTGATAACGGTTCGTTGACGACAATATTTCGTCATAATTTTCGTTGACGAAAGCAACACTACTGAGCGGCGGTCATATTTTGTACCGCCATGCGGTACATCTAGTTTATTAATAGCCTATAGTCTGCTGTCTGAATGATGACAAACATATTGACATTGAACATTGAAGTTTGAGCTTTATAATTTTACAGATATTATTTATGCTCTAACAGCAACATTACACACTAACTATAGTTTGAAACATGGGATCACGAAGAACGGGACCTTTAAATCTTCCAGCGACCGCGCTCGCCCAGAAGACACAAGAGAACTAGCTCCAAGAGAACGACACACGCGCCTTCTTTCCTCAAGCAAATACAAAGAGAACCATACGCAAGTATTGATTTGATTTGATTTGATTGATGTGATTCCTTGTTGTCTCTCTCAAAGGTTACAGTGTCTGTGATTTTTGTCATACTGCAATCTCTGATCGCATATTTTGCTTTCACTTTCGCTCGCTAATCCTCTCTCCCTCTCTCTCATTCTTTCTCATCTCTCTCATCCTCTGTTAATTCTTGTTCTGTTGTAATGTTTTTCGATATCTTGTATTGTTTAACTGCTCATGTCACAAAGTCAATGAAAATGTTCGATCTTAAGCTACAAAGCTGATTTCTTTTCAGTAACCTAAATTTTATAAGGACAGGAGAATAGTTTCATGGCCAGAAACTATTCTTCCTGAAATTATAAGAAGTGATAACTTTATTGATAAGTTGATAAGTTAATCTTACGGCCGTTTTGCTGGACAAACAACTGTTTGATAATTACATTAATTTCCATTAAGGGGTTATCTCATAATCGATCTGAAATAAGATCATTGATATATGAATGAGGAATTATAATTCGTTGTGATTGATTATTCATATATTCATATAATCTATCTATTTTCAACTTCGATAATTTAATGTAACTGTAATATGCAATATATTAATCATATTCATGATTAATTATTAAAATTCCCTATAGATCATTTGAGCTAATGTTAATGTACTACCAGTACGATTACACAACCTGTAAAAAGAGTTGTTAAAAATGACACATGTTGTGTAGATTTGAACAGATGTAGTGTTTGTGTGCTCAGGGACAACACATGTTGTGTAGATTTTAACACATGTAGTGTGTGTGCTCAGGGACAACACATGTTGTGTAGATTTTAACACATGTAGTGTGTGTGCTCAGGGACAACACATGTTGTGTAGATTTTAACACATGTAGTGTGTGTGCTCAGGGACAACACATGTTGTGTAGATTTTAACACATGTAGTGTGTGTGCTCAGGGACAACACATTGTGCCAAATTTAACTCACAACCTGTGTCGATTCTTAACACATCTCTGTGTTTATAAGGACTACACATTTTGTATTACCTTTAACACAACTAATGTGTTATTCCTCTTACACAGAAGTGTGTTGAAACCTTTTACACACTAATGTGTTATAGTTACACAACTTGTGTCAGATATGTGTCACATGTGACTGCAGGGCTGCCAACTCTCACGCATTGAGCGTGAGACTCACGCAATTGACACTTTTCACACGCTCTCACGCCACACATCCATTTTCTCACGCACAGAAAAATTGCGGAGCAAAGAGGTACTTTTAATATTAAACTAATTCTCAGCTCTTAGATTCCGTCAATTTTATTACGAAATTCAGACAAAAATACGATTGGCGCTTGTAAATGTGACGTGACAGATAGCTGAGCGCCTCAGTTCAAGTGCACGTGAACCGATCATCTGTTACTTTTTTATTTAAAGATGCAATACAACCACTAGCGGCGCCAGGATTTTGATTGTAGGTGGCAGAGCCATAGAGAGAGTGTTTCTGGTAGGTGGGCCTCCAGAAAACTGGATGGGCCAGTTAAAATTAGCCAAAAAAAAGGAAAAAAAAGAATTTAATGCATAATACAGGTTAAAAAAAAACAAAACAAAAAAAAAAAAAAAACTTAAACAGGAATTTTTTGTTGCTTTTTTTAATAAAATTACAATTTAATTGAATGTATTGTTTAACTAGATGTACCGCATCACGGTACAAAATATGACCGCCGCTCAGGCCTGCACTGGCTTTCCACAAAAATAAATGACGTGGAGTAATTTGGCTGTATTGCGTGTTTATGTATATACCTAAAAAAAGTAATAGTATGTGCATGTCTGTCTGTGTGTGTGTGTGTGTGTGTGTGTGTGTGTATGTGTGTGTGTTTGTGTATGTGTGTGTCTGTGTGTGTGTGTGTGTGTTTGTGCGTGTATGTATGTGTGCGTACATGTGTGCGCGTGTGTGTTTGTGTGTGTGTGTCTGTGCATGTGGATTTGTATGTGTGTGTATGGGTGTGTGTCTGTGCGTGTGGATGTCAGTGTGTGTGCATGCTTGCGTTTGTTTGTATTCCTGCATGTGTGTGTGTGACAGTATCATCCTAAACCAGCAACCCTTCGCTCAACAGCACCATCTACAGGCCGATGAGTGTACAGTCACTAAATGTGCACATAAATGAATTTATTTTATACCCTCCCATGGATGAAATTCTACAAAACTTAGCAGAGGATACCCCCAGAGGATGTCAAGTTAATCATACACATGAAATATGGTGCAGTTCTGAACATCTCCACTGAAGATAGGGGCGATTAAAGCAGAATAATATTGCATTTTCATTTTTTATGGGAGGGGCGCAAATCACAAATGAGTGATTATGGGCTAGGTTGATGTGGGCCCTTAAGAGCAACATACCATAAAAATTTCTTCATCCTCGGTGCCACGGTTCAGGTAGTTATTTAGGAAAAACTGCATTTTTTTGGGTTTGGGGGGGCCCAGCGCGGGGGGGGAGTGGCCCCCGGGGACCAAACAAAATTTTTCCGTAGAAGTCTAGTGGGGCTACATGCCCACCAAATTTCATGTTCCCCGGTGCTTCGGTGTCCCTGGTATCGTTGACGAAAAATTTACGGGGGCCCCAGCGCGGGGGGGGGAAGTGGCCTCCGGGGACCAAACGAAATTTTTCCGTAAAAGTCTAGTAGACCAACATACCATAAAAATTTCTTCATCCTCGGTGCCACGGTTCAGGTAGTTATTTAGGAAAAACTGCATTTTTTTGGGTTTGGGGGGGCCCAGCGCGGGGGGGAGTGGCCCCCGGGGACCAAACGAAATTTTTACGTAGAAGTCTAGTGGGGCTACATGCCCACCAAATTTCATGTTCCCCGGTGTTTCGGTGTCCCTGGTATGGTTGACGAAAAATTTACGGGGGCCCCAGCGCGGGGGGGGGAAGTGGCCCCCGGGGACCAAATGAAATTTTTCCGTAAAAGTCTAGTAGACCAACATACCACAAAAATTTCTTCATCCTCGGTGCCACGGTTCAGGTAGTTATTTAGGAAAAACTGCATTTTTTTGGGTTTGGGGGGGCCCAGCGCGGGGGGGGGGGAGTGGCCCCCGGGGACCAAACGAAATTTTTCCTTCAAAGTCTAGTGGGGCTACATGCCCACCAAATTTCATGTTCCCCGGTGTTTCGGTGTCCCTGGTATCGTTGACGAAAAATTTACGGGGGCCCCAGCGCGGGGGGGGAAGTGGCCCCCGCGGACCAAACGAAATTTTTCCGTAAAAGTCTAGTAGACCAACATACCATAAAAATTTCTTCATCCTCGGTGCCACGGTTCAGGTAGTTATTTAGGAAAAACTGCATTTTTTTGGGTTTGGGGGGGCCCAGCGCGGGGGGGGAGTGGCCCCCGGGGACCAAACGAAATTTTTCCGTAGAAGTGTAGTGGGGCTACATGCCCACCAAATTTCATGTTCCCCGGTGCTTCGGTGTCCCTGGTATCGTTGACGAAAAATTTACGGGGGCCCCAGCACGGGGGGGGAAGTGGCCCCCGGGGACCAAACGAAATTTTTCTGTAAAAGTCTAGTAGACCAACATACCATAAAATTTTCTTCATCCTCGGTGCCACGGTTCAGGTAGTTATTTAGGAAAAACTGCATTTTTTTGGGTTTGGGGGGGCCAGCGCGGGGGGGGAGTGGCCCCTGGGGACCAAACGAAATTTTTCCTTAGAAGTCTAGTGGGGCTACATGGCCACCAAATTTCATGTTCCCCGGTGTTTCGGTGTCCCTGGTATCGTTGACGAAAAATTTAAGGGGGCCCCAGCGCGGGGGGGGAAGTGGCCCCCGGGGACCAAACGAAATTTTTCCGTAAAAGTCTAGTAGACCAACATACCATAAAAATTTCTTCATCCTCGGTGCCACGGTTCAGGTAGTTATTTAGGAAAAACTGCATTTTTTGGGGTTTGGGGGGGCCCAGCGCGGGGGGGGAGTGGCCCCCGGGGACCAAACGAAATTTTTCCTTAGAAGTCTAGTGGGGCTACATGCCCACCAAATTTCATGTTCCCCGGTGCTTCGGTGTCCCTGGTATCGTTGACGAAAAATTCAGTAAGGTGACGGGAAAAAAAAAAAAAAAAAACTTTGACAATCCCTATATGACCGCTTTCGCTAGCTACGCTAGTGGCGGTCATAATAAAATTATAGGCCTATTATTTTTAGTTTATTAACAGCAGCAACAGCTGTAAAGATGAAGTTGTCGATCGTCATCTCCGTGAACGCGCCTATAGAGAGAAATGCACATCATGGATTGCATAATCAGAGAGTAGGCCTAGCCTTTTTCTTTTCGTTTTAAATGGTTAAAAAGACATTTCAAGCTTTAAGATATATTTCATGTCTGTGAGGCATATGCTGAGTTTCGTTAAGTTAGGATTAGATGCGCTCCTGTTCACGAGCAATGCAAGTGACCGCGCGGGCGCCTCTATGATTATATTGTCTCCTATATTTATCCAGGCAATTGGTTGATAAAAAAAATATTAAAATTAAGATACAATTTATACAAAACGAAATTCACTTAAAAAAGGGCTTTCTAACTTAATTAAGTGGTCAAAATCATGTCTGACCCGCTCCATATCTCTCGATATTGCGTATCCTATCTTACTCGTGCGGTTCACTTTTCATAATCAACTTAGATGAAAAAATAACATTATAATATTTTAACAAATATGAAACTAAATGAGCTTGATGGCTACAACACATATAGGCCTACAGACTCTCTATTTGTACAAATTGCTGCACATTAATTTTATTCTGAATTTTGCACGCAAGGCATTTGTTTGTGCATGCATAGTAAAACATATCTGCAACATTTATCAAGTTCACTGATAATTATGCGTGCATTTATTATTATCTTAATGAATAATGTAACAAGGACGAATGAAGGCTAAACTGCGTTGTTTGTTTAGAATGGAATGGATCGCAAATAGATCTGAATGAAGGAATGTACAAAACCATAGTAGAAAATGGGTGGTAGCGCCGCGGCTGAGTACAACTTACCGAAAGTATACATAATATCGACCAATTAGTGTTTTTCAACCACGGAAAGAGGTCAATATAACAGCAGGAGAACAATTATGTCACATGACGTTACATTTACCTCAGGAAAGCCATTTAATGACCACAGCATGTTAATTGAATAGAAAAAATGGCTAGAGAGGAGATTTTGCTGAGCACTATATTACATATTTATTATATTTTTACTTATGTCATTAAATAATTGTTATTATAACAAAAACAGCATTATATTTAATTTAATTTGTTATTTTTAACCTTTAATAATACCAGCAGATTGGGCCCTCTGTTTACAGCATTAGGTGAGATTATTTTTTTAAATAAAATTTAAAATAAACATGTATCCAAATGAGTCAATATTGAATCAAAATCGGAATCAAATCACAAGAATGTAATTGAAATCTTGAAATCCCCCCCCCACCCCCCCACCCAAAAAATCCCCCCCCAAAAAAATCTCACTCCAAGCTAAACTCAAAAGTTGGCAGCCCTGTGACTGTAGTCGGTGTGTATTTGCCAGAGTTACTTCCTGTGTTTTTACAACTGGACGAACACTGAAACGTTTTGTTAACTTGTGTTTATGGAGTCCAGTGACGTTTAATAAAGAGTTTGTTTGAACATTTGGATGTTTTAGACATCATGAATCTACATAGACAAGCTCTTATTGAGAATTAACAGAGGTTTAGATGTTGATGTTTCACTGAATGTTTTATTTGAAGTCGCCAGAATCGTGATTAATGGCTCCTTTATTTGAGCTCTTGACCCTTTACTCTTCTTTTAGTTTCTCTCTTGCTGCTTTAACTGTATTTTAATCAAATACATTTGTTATGGTGAGAAAAATATGATCATATGTTTCTTGATGATGTTATAATCAGCAAGTGCTGATCTGATCAAGTTTATGAGTATATGGATGGTTTGCAATTACTTTATTTATGTGCTGTTAGTTAACAATCTTGTGAAACTACATCATGATATCCAGCAGTGCAGAAAATAATGTTTTCTGAAATTTTAATCTGCAACAGAAACTAGTCAAACACAGACCTCAAGAATCAGCGTATGAATCTCAACAATGGTGACAAACGAAAAGCTTCATGCCGCAATGCATGCTGGAAGTCATGGATGAGATTTGTACTATGGTGGCACCCAGCATGCATTGCAGCATGAAGCATTATGTTTGTCACCATTGTTGAGATTCATGTGCTTATTCTTGAGGTCTGTTTGAAACCACAATCTGCAAGGTTTTGTACTCAACTGTGTTTTAAAAAATAATAATTTTAAGTTAATTGCAATATGCTAATCTTTTTAAAATATTATCTTTAGTTTATAATACCCATCTTTCAAATATTAAACTTTTGCTGAACTTAACAATCTTACATGTTCATGATGATAATAATATCATCTGAGCATATTTTTCCTCATGATTATTTCTGCTGTTTCAAATTTGTTAAAATAAATACACATTTAAAGCAATCAGAGAAAACTAATGTGAAAGAGTCAAGGGTCAAGAGCTCAAATAAAGATGACACTAATCACGATTCTGGTGACTTTAAATGAAACATTCAATGAATCGTCAACACCAAAACCTGTTAATTCTCAATAAGAGCTTCTGTAGAGTCTGACAGAAATAACGTTAATCTGGTTATTAATAACAAGTGAAAGCAGCATTTGAAAAAGACATTGAAAAAGAGGCATGATGTGATTGGCTGCCAAAAAACACCCGTTAATCTTTAAGTTTTCATGAATTAAGATTTAATTTATTTATTTGAATGTATTGCTTTATTTATTTTAGAGCATTTTATGGGATACCATATAAAATATGCCTATAATTTTTTCATAAACACAAACTCTCCTCCACCCAGTACTATTCTAGAGTTACATTTTAACACACATTGTGTGTTAAAATATACACAACATGTGTCAAAATACCATCAACACATGATGTGTGTTGTTTTTTAACACATCTCTTTTTAGTGTACCCAGAAGCCCCCACCCAACCCCTGGACAGCACACCCGCAATAACTTAGAATTATTTTCCTAAGACAACGAAGTTTTTTTTTTTCTTCTTCTTTTTTTATCATCATCCTCCAGCTATCCGTTGGTGGCGATGAGATGTTATAATGGTTTGGACTTTGTGGGGTATACAATATAGGGATTGTGTGTTCTCTCATGCAGGACTTGGCTCTCACTGTGACTTAGGGCGGTCCACACAAATCCCCAAATAGAGGAGGAAAGGAACCCACGTGGGAAAAAGAGAAGTTCTTGCTGACCTATTTAAAGACACGTATACCTTACCAGAGGTCCAGTGAACAAGGATCCCCAGCCAGTGCATCTAAACCAGAAATACAATCAAACTGGTTATTAATAATTGAAGAAGGTAATGCTGTTTAGTTCTGAGTTGTTTTGGAGTTAATGAATTTTTGGTTCAAAACCCTGTTAATTTCAGCCCTGCATCATCTCTGCTTGAAAGATGTCAAAACGGACATGATTCACCGGCATAGAAATAAAGTAAGATTGATTCTATTTATTTAAGATCCTGTTGTACATAATCATTTGTTATTGTTTAAATGTTGGTTCGATGTGATTTAATTAATGTTGAACAAATAACGATTTTATGTTCATATTGATCTATTATTCATCATTGAAATAACATCATTTCAGTGTGCAAACCTGATGAAAAATCAATGTTAAGATTCAACCTTGAGTCAGTGTTGGTCTGCTATCAGGGATGTGATTTAAACACATTCTCAGTGAACTTCCAGTGACTTGAATCAGGGGGGAAGGAAGGGAGGAGGGAGAGGGGATGTATATACAAGTAGTTAAGTTTGGGCAAGGCGATGTCCTGTGCTCTTTCTTTGAGATCTTTTATCCAGGGCTGCGTTTTATTGTTTGATTGCAGGGGGTTTGATCTGAGCTTTTGTCTCAGCGGGAAGATCAAGTCTTACATTACTAACCAGATTTTCTTCATTTCTGTCAGACGCCTACAGAAGCTCTTGTTGAGAATTAACAGATGTTTACATGTTGAATTTGTATTGAAAAAAAAAATTGGTTTAAAGTCCCCATGAAATCAAAATTGGCCCTATTTACTTTGTTAGCGCATACTACAAGTCTTGTGGTGAACAATTAATCCGTGCAAGTTGAAACACTGAAAAAAATTGTTTGCCGTCGTAATCTTTAATCAAAGTATGAAAAGTTACTTCCGGTCTGGAATGGCGTCCCTTCTCTGATGACGTTGGTTTGAGGACTTGGTTTGGGAAACGCTTAACCACTCCCCTCAAACCGTTAGTCTGTTATGAACGAGACTCTGCGAGAGATGGAGAGGAGGAGCGCTAGAGTAAAACCCTGCCCTCTGTTCAATATTCCGTTTCACTGGGAAATATGTCACAGCACTGGAGAAAAGTCGTTTGCAACTTCCAGTTCACGCAGATGTTAAGGCTTTTTTATTATTATGATCAGTGCTCTAATTTTCCATTGTCAACATTGCCATGATGCAGATTAGACAGCTATTCATGAACCTTTTTATTAAAATTCCAATATTAGACTATCACACATGCACAGACATCAAGAATCAGCGTATAAATCTCAACAATGGTGACGATTCGTTATGCAATGCATGCTGAGAGCCCTATTATAAGAATCAGCTATGGCTCCAAGCAGCATAACACCATTGTTGAGATTCATACACTGATACTTGATGTGTAGCAGCATTAAAAAATGTGCATTAATTCATGCTTAACTAATGCACATAAAATCATTTGTTGGTATATGACTCATGTAGAACTAAACCATTCATTAATGATTACTGCATCAGTAACTAATACAGATTCTAAATGATTAATTAAATGTGTTATAATGCATTAATTTCTTGATAACATATTTTATTACCTAATAGTGTAGTAAATTAATGCATTAATTACCACAATGGGTTGAAGCAATGTACTTCAACTTCAAATTGTCTGCTTTAGTTAATCATTAGCTAATGATTTGCAAATGTATTGCTATGGTATGACTTTACTTGGACTGTCAAAACTGAGGTATTTGAAAACAATGATGTAAGATTAGTCACGTGACACATGTTTAACACTGGCATTGTGCCTGTTATGTGCTATCCACTGTCACACTGTTGCTAAAATGTTACTTTGACTCTTCATATCACAATCCTGCAAAGATGACAGAATTTACTCACATGAAAACTAAACTACTCACAATTACTCACACTAAACTAAATGAATGTAAATTTTGCATTTTCAAGTTTTTCCTCCACACTGAAACATCGGAAAAAGCCTGAAAACGCTGTTTTCAAATGTATCCGGATTAATGTAGATGTCCTTAAGACTGTGGCTGGAAGACAGTTTTCTTGTGTTTCTTTTTTTCCTGTTCTCGTGACTCTTTCCTTTAGTGATTCAGATTGTTAACATCAGGTGTCTTCAATAATGATCAATCATCACTTATATATATATATATGATATATATATATATCATATGATATATATGATGATATATATATATATATCATTAACTTCAGCACTGATTCAGTGTTAATTTTAACACCCTGCACAGCAAAATCCCCAGTGTTAAATTAACACTCCTCGGTGTACATATAGGTCCAACTACAGTGTGTTAAAAATTAACACTGAAGCAGTGTTAAAGTTAATGAGATAATTAATTGATTAATTACGTGATGATTGGCAACTAGTGGTGACACCTAATGTTAATAAGCAGAATCATTGAAGGAAAGAGAAACACAAGAGCTACAACTGACTTGGAGCCTTTACACATTATTGCACTTATTATTACCAGTTTGAGCATTTATTTCTGTCATACATCTACAAAAGTTATTGAGATTCAGCAGAAGTTTAGACGGTAATGTTTTATGAAATGTTTCATTTCGTTTTCATTTTTAGTCACCATTATGGTGGTGAGTGTTTGTTTTAGTTGGGCTCTTGACCCTTTTAATTTTTTATTGTTAGTTTTTCTCTGAAAGTTCCAACATTGTGTTTATAAAGCACTTTTGGAACACCAAGAGAAAACCTGCTTGACATTATCATCATGTTTGTGACCTTATTCACTGATGACGTTCAGAGTCAAAATCTATGACTTGTTACATTTTATTATCGTTAATTTGTAGCACTGAGATTTTACAGTTTGAGATTCAATAGCAATGTGAACAATTTTGAAAAAACTTTTGAGCAAAATCACAATTGTGTTTAAACACAGACACATCAAGAATCAGCATATGAATCTCAACAATGGTGACAATAAACAAACTAGTGACAAACAGATCATCTATGAACATCACAAAACTAAAGTCATAATAAAACAAAAGCAAAATAAAAGCAAACAGGAAAAAACAATGAAAATTAAAGGACAATTCAGCTGCATAATTTATTCATGCTGCAATGTATGATGTCAGCCAGGGATGCGTTCTGATTGGTGGCTCCCATCATGCACTGCAACATGAAACATTTGTGTGATTGTCACCATTGTTGAGATTCATATGTAGATTATTGATATCTGTGTGTGATTTGAAAATGTCAGATGGTTTTAAGCACTGCTGAAATTATCTATTTTATTTTATATGAAGAAATCATTCTAATATTAAGTTATAATGCTGATTCAGTGAATCAGGACAGTACAGGATTGAAACTTCATCAGGTAAACATTATCATCATGGCCTGTACTTCATTTCCCAAAAGTATTTTAAGCCAAACTTGATCGTAGAACAATTGCAATAAATGGTCTGTACAATCAAATTAGGCTTGCGATTGCTTTCGGGAAACACAGCCCAGGTCATAGTATCTCTTGCCACAACAAATGTGCTTTATACACAGAGAGTTGGAGCAGCCAGAGAAAAACTAATGATAAAAAGAATAGGGTCAAGACCCTAACTAAAGCAAACACTGATCACCATAATGGTGACATGAAACGACAGTTCATGACAGATGTATGACAGAAATAAAGTCAAACTGGTAATATTAAGTGCAATAGTGTGTAATGGCTCGAAGTCAGTAGTTCTTGTGTTTCTCTTTTTTTCTGTTCTTGTTTCTCTTTCCGTCAATGATTCTTATTAACATCAGGTGTCACCACTAATGGCCAATCATCACTTAATTAATCACTTTATTATCTCATTAACTTTAACACTGCTTCAGTGTTAATTTTTAACACTCTGTAGTTGGACCTATATGTACACCGAGGAGTGTTAATTTAACACTGGGGATTTTGCTGTGTGTGTGGACACACTGAGGGGTGTTTATTTAACACAGGGATTTTGCTGTTCACGCAATTATTATTATTGATTTACTTGATAAACCGTTTATGTTTTAGGAGCTACACAGCAAAAACTCCAGTGTTAAATTAACACTCCTGGGAGTACATATGAGACCACACTTGTAGAGTGTAAAGTGTTAAAATATGAGTGTTAAATTAACACTCAAGAGTGTTAAAGTTAATGAGATAATTAAGTGATTAATTGAGTGATGATTGATCATTATTGAAGACACCTGATGTTAACAAGCAGAATCACTGAAGGAGAAAATCACAAATTGTAAGCCACCGTTATGGTGATGATTGTTTGCTTTAGTTGGGCTCTTGACCATTATATTATTAACTTTAGATTTTGTTTGGCTGCTGTATCTGAGTTATAACTGCCAGATGAACAAAGAAAAAAGTGATCTGATGGTGATGGTTATATTATGACAATTGAACTTGATCACTGAACTCATATTTCTGACTTAGATTTATGTTGTTGGTTACAGCATAACTGTGATTCTGCATAAATATCCAGAATTTTAGATATAATGAAAAGGACTTCTTAAAAGTTGTTTTGAAAAAAAAAAAAAAATCATTCTTTTAGGCACACACAGACGTCAAGATTCAGTCTATGCATCTCAACAATGGTGACGAGCAGAATATTCAATTAGGAAAAGTAAATTACATAGACAATTCAGATCATAATTTATTCATACCGCAATGCATGATGGGAGCCATTAATGAGTTGTGATTGGTGGCAGACACTGCAACATGCTTTATTATTGTCACCATTGTTGAGATTCACAGGCTGATTATTGATGTCTGTGTTTCTAAATTAATTAACTAATTTGAAAGTCTTTTGATCAGAACAATGTTTATTAAATATTTTGGATTACATGAAAAATACTGAAAATCATATGCTGTAGAATCACGGAGCTGCTGTAATTAACAAATCCAAACTATCTCAATAAGTTTAGTTTTTCAGATCACAACATGATTATGTCAAAACATAACCAACACCATCAGATCACATTTTTTCTTTGTTCATCTGACTGTTATAAATCAATAACAGCAGACAAGCAAAATTTAAAGTAAACATATAATGGTCAAGAGCCCAACTAAAGCAAACAATCATCACCATAATGGTAACTTACAATTTGTGATTTTCTCCTTCAGTGATTCTGCTTGTTAACATCAGGTGTCTTCAATAATGATCAATCATCACTCAATTAATCACTTAATTATCTCATTAACTTTAACACTCTTGAGTGTTAATTTAACACTCATATTTTAACACTTTACACTCTACAAGTGTGGTCTCATATGTACTCCCAGGAGTGTTAATTTAACACTGGAGTTTTTGCTGTGTACAAATATCAGCCTGATAAATAACAGCCTGATAAGACTTAATACACAATGAAACAAGATAATCATGCCAGCAAATACGTCTGACACAATGTTAAGAAAAAGCAGTGTTTTAAAATACGACTAAACCAGATGACGAGTCTACCCGGGATTTTGAGATCGCCCAAAATGGCCGGGATTCGGCTTTTGCGTTCTACAGTCACCATTCATCATGTTTACTGTGGCGAGCAGGACGAGACTGAGGCCGTGGGAGAACGGCGCGAGGCCGGTGGCGTGATTACTGAGATTAAATCAGATTCATATTGAGTCATTGATTTTACAGCAACACTTCAAAAACACTGCTGTTTTCAAAGCAATATTGTTTCAGTGGATTTCTTTATCTGTGCAGCAAATCTTTATCACTCTCCGCTAATCTTCACTCATTTGTAGAAGTGGTTGATGTTGTCTCTAAATTCTATTTGAGTATTTATTGAGTAATTGTTCCAGAATTTCCACGTCTACACAGCAAAAAGTCCAGTGTTAAATTAACTCTCCTGGGAGTTTATATGGCTCCAGAGTCAGTGTTAAAATATGAGTGTTAAATTAACACTCAAGAGTGTTAAAGTTAATGAGCTAATTAAGTGATTCATTGTGTGATAATTGACCAATATTGAAGACACCTGATGTTAGCAAGCAGAATCACCAAAGGAGAAAATAAAAAATTTAAGACACCGTTATGGTGATCAGTGTTTGTTTTAGTTGGGCTCTTGACCCTTAAAGCTTTAACTTTAAATTTTGTTTGGCTGTTGTATCTGAGTTATAACTCTCAGATGAACAAAGAGAAAAGGTGATCAGGTGGTGTTGGTTATGATTCGATAATCATAATTTGACCTGAATATCAACTCTCATTTAGAGAGTCAGGTTTACTTTGTTGATTACAGCAGCCTGTGATTCTACAGCAAATGGTTTTTATCATTATCAATATAATCCAAAATATTTCTTAAAAATTGTTCTGATAAAAATATTTAGAAAATTGCTTTATTTAGACTAGAGGTGGGCAGATCGATCCTTGAGTATCGATATATCGATACTGACGTGGTATCGAAAAGGATCGATCCTCACATAAAAATATCGATCCAAATGTGTGGGGTTTTTTACCAGTAATTTTTATTAATTTAGCACGCAATTCAGTGCGTAAAATAAGCTTCTAAGTGGAAAAATAAGCGAATGTTAGCGGATAATTGTGTAGGATAGAACTTTTTCTCCTAGTCATCTGGATACAAGACGAAACCAATCAATCACAGAGAGCGTTCGATGCTGGTGCTTCGCTGAGCTCACAGGCCCAGTGCGTTTGGGAAACGAAGTCTTGCTTAGATGACAGAGAAACAATCGGGAGTTATTTTGCAATAAACAAAGCAAAAGTGTATATAACGGTTCAAAATGTTGATGTCAGTAAGATTTTTTTAATGAAATTAATATTTTTATTCAACAAGGATCAATGCATTCAATTGATCAAAAGTGACAGTCAAGGGTTTTTCACTGTTAAAAAAAACTACTTCATATAAATGCTGTTCTTTCAACTGTGTTCATTAAATAATTCTGCATCATGGTTTCCACAAAAAATATGAAACTGTTTTCAACATTGATAATAATAAGAAATGTTTCCTGAGCTGTAAATCAGCATATTAAAATGAATTATCATCATGACTGGAGTAATGATGCCGAAAATTCAGCTTTGATCACTTGAATAAATTACAGTTTAGTATGACATAGAAAACAGATAGCCTATGTTAAATTGTAACATTACAGTTTTTACTGTATTTTTGATCAAATAAATGCAGAAGAGAATAAAAAATCTTACAGACCCCAAACTTTTAAACAGTAGGCTAGTGCACAATAGTACTTTTACTATAATTAGGGTAGTTTTGTAAAAGTCACTGACTAATAATTACAGGCGAGTTGAGAGCACAAATCACAAAATATTTAGTAGTCATGAAAACGTATTCAGATTTAGCATATTAATGATGCATTCACCTCATAAATCATGACACACTGCTCTAGCACAGGAAAGTGCATAAGTTCAAGTGCATGCTTTTAAAACGAAAAAGTATTGGTATCGGCGATACTGCCCCTGTATTTATTTGGTATCGGATCGATACCGAAATTGGGGAAAAATTTAGATATGGCCCCCACCGAAAAAAGACCCCCACCGAAAAATTTGGAGTATTTAAACCTCTAATTTAGACACACTGACATCAAGAATCAGCCTGTGAATCTCAACAATGGTGACAATAATAAAGCATGTTGCAGTGCATTCTGGGTGCCACCAATCAAAACTCATTCATGGTTCCCATCATGCATTGCGGTATGAACAAATTATGATCTGAATTGTCTTACTAATTTCCTTTTCCTAATTGAATATTCTGTTTGTCACCATAGTTGAGATTCATACACTGATTCTTGATGTCTGTGTGTGCCTGAAAGAAATATTTTGTTTTATCAGAACAACTTTTAAGAAATTAGACTAGTTAGAAAAAAAGATCTTATGCTGTAGAATCACAGTGGTGCTGTAATCAACAATATACATTTAAGTCAGAGATTAGACTCTAAATGAGTTCAGTGATTCAGGTGGAATTATGATTATGTCAAAACATAACCAACACCACCTGATCAACTTTCTCTTTGTTCATCTGGCAGTTATAACTAAGATACAACAGCCAAAGATAATCTAATGTTTACAGTTTATGGGTCAAAAGCCCAACTAAAGCAAACACTGATCACCATAATGGCAACTTTAAAAAATAGATTTTCTCCTTTGGTGATTCTGCTTGCTAACATCAGGTGTCTTCAATAATGCTCAATCATCACTCAATGATTTACTTAATGAGCTCATTAACTTTAACACTCTTGAGTGTTAATTTAACACTCATATTTTAACACTGACTCTGGAGCCATATAAACTCCCAGGAGAGTTAATTTAACACTGGACTTTTTGCTGTGTACGCCCTCTGCTTTTCCTGGCTTCTCTTTTAATGTCATTGTTTTTGTTTGAGGAAGAGAAGGGCGTAATGAAGCAGGTCAAAATTAAGAGTTAATGAGGAAAATTCTCGGACCTCCTGCTTCCTCAGTTGGGTCTGTTTTCATCACTTCACCTCCGATAGACGAGAGACTCACTGAAACACGGTAAAAATATTCCATATTTATCTGTTTTTACTTCGCTCGTCATACAACTTTTGTAAAGCACTAGAAAATGTTTTCTGCTGTTCTTGCTTGGATTATTGTAATTGTTCAGCAGTAGTCAATTTTATGATCTGGAGTCTGAACCATGACATTTGATTATGAAAACCTTCATCCATATTCAGCAGATTAATCGTTGTCGACAAATAATAAATAGCTCATTTTGTGAGAAATAAAAAGAGTCCAATGATGTACAATGAACACATTCTCTTTCATACATAGGCTAACATCTTACTAAAAAAAAGACCATATCTATTTTTGTAAAATCAAATTAGTTAGACATTGAAAAAAGCATGGAAACCAATTGCCTTAAAAATCATGTAAAGTGAAATAGGAATAGTATGTTGTACTGACAAATGCTTAGATAGTATAGTTACACGAGAGTTCTAGTAACTTAAAAATAATAAATAATACTTCAATTCAATTCAATTCAAATTTATTTGTATAGCGCTTTTCACAATACATATTGTTTCAAAGCAGCTTTACAGAAAGTGCATTTCAGAAATGTACATAGAAAAATACAGTTAGTTAATCATACATTAATTTAGGGCATAAACATATCGCCAGCGTCAAGTCGTCTCTTCACAGGCGTCGAGTCGTCTCTTCACAGGCTTCGAGTCGTCTCTGCACGGGTGTGGGGGCATCTGTAGTTTCCATGGGAGGCTGGATACAAACTGGAGCTGACAATCTGTGTTTACCTCGGGACTAGCGTCCCGAGATAACAACAGAAAAGCAGATGGGAAATAATTAGCGTAGCTGCTGTTCATAACAATAATGCATTCAATCTGATTCAACTGTAGTATAAAAGGTAAGTATTATGTGAATGCTTGGCTAAAGAAATGCGTCTTTAATCTAGTTTTAAACTGGGACAGCGAGTCTGAGCCTCGAACAATATCAGGAAGGCCATTCCACAGTTTAGGAGCTAAATGTGAAAACGCCCTCCCTCCTTTAGTGGACTTAGATATCCTAGGAATGACCAGAAGCCTCGAATTTAGTGATCTTAAAGAGTGCGATGGATTGTAGGGCGTTAGAAGTTCCGTTAAATACCCAGGAGCTAAACCATTTAGGGCTTTATAGGTCATTAGTAATACTTTGTAATTGATACAGAACTTTATAGGTAACCAATGTAGAGATGATAGAATTGGTGTTATATGGTCATATTTCCTTGACCTAGTAAGAACTCTAGCAGCTGCATTTTGTACTAACTGTAGCTTGTTTATTGAGGATGCAGGACAACCAGCTAATGAAGCATTACAGTAATCTAGTCTCGAGGTCATGAATGCATGAACTAACTTTTCTGCATCAGAAACTGATAGCATGTTACGTAGCTTAGCAATGTTTCTAAGGTGGAAAAAGGCTGTTCTTGTAACATATGAAATATGACTTTCGAAAGACAAGTTGCGGTCTAATATAACACCCAGGTCTTTTACTGTAGAGGATAAAGTAACAGGACATCCTTCTAAAGTAAAGTTGTATTGTAAGAGGTTTTGTGGGCAGTTTTTTTTACCAATAAGTAATACCTCCGTTTTATCTGAATTTAATAGCAGAAAATTACACGTCATCCAGTATTTTATATCTTTAACACACTCTGTCAATTTAGATAATTTATTGTTTTCATCTGGTCGTGATGAAATATATAATTGAGTGTCATCAGCATAACAGTGGAAATTAATTGAATGTTTTCTTATAATATTTCCAAGTGGCAGCATATATAGAGAATAATAGAGGGCCTAACACAGATCCCTGCGGCACTCCATAGTTTACTGACGTTATCTTCGATTTTTCCCCATTTAAACAGACAAAATGGTAGCGGTCTGATAAGTACGATCTAAACCAGCTTAATGCCTGTCCATGAACACCAGTGTAGTTTTGTAGTCGATCTAAGAGTATCGTGTGATCTATAGTATCGAACGCAGCACTAAGATCGAGTAAAACTAGTATTGAGATACAGCCTTGGTCAGAAGCTAGAAGTAAATCATTTGTAATTTTAACGAGCGCAGTTTCTGTGCTATGATGCGGCCTGAATCCAGACTGAAACTTTTCATAGATGTCATTTTCTTGCAAGAAAGAGCACAATTGAGCGGACACAACTTTTTCTAGTATTTTAGACATAAATGGTAAATTTGAAATGGGTCTGTAATTTGCTAGATTATTATGATCTAATTGTGGTTTCTTAATAAGAGGTTTTATAACTGCCAACTTGAATATTCTTGGAACATGACCTAAAGATAAAGACGAGTTAATAATATTGAGAAGAGGCTCTTCCACTACAGGTAACACTTCTTTCAGTGGTTTAGTTGGTATTGGATCTAATAAACATGTTGTTGGTTTAGATGCAATGATAAGTTTATTTAGCTCCTCCTGTCCTATAGTTGTAAAGCGCTGTAGTTTTTCTTGAGGGGCGATAATTGAGGCCGAATCATAAGACCCCATTAAAGATTGTACATTTACAATTGTGTTTCTGATTCTTTCTATTTTCTCAGTGAAGAAGTTCATGAAATCATTACTGCTAAACTGTAACGGAATATTTTGTTCGGGTGACTGTTTATTTGTTAGTCTAGGCATGGTGTTAAATAAAAACCTTGGATTATTTTGGTTATTTTTTATTAGTTTGCGGAGATGCTCAGCCCTGGCTGCTTTTAGGGCCTTTTTATAACGTGACATACTGTCTTTCCACGCGATTTTAAAGACCTCTAAATTAGTTTGTTTCCATTTACGCTCTAAATTACGAGTTTCTCTCTTGATAATATGCGTAGTATTGTTATACCATGGTGCTTTAGTTTTCTCTCTAACCTTTTTTAATCTAATTGGTGCAACAATGTTTAATGTACTAGAGAAAATGGTGCTCATAGTGCTAGTCATTTCCTCTAGTTCATCTGTTTGTTTGGGTTCACTAATCAGCTGAGTTAGATCAGGTAAGCTATTTGAGAATCTATCTATAGTAGTTGGAACGATTGTTCTGCCTGGTCGATAACGTGGCGCAACGTGGCAAATTTCAGCAGTACGTAGTATGCAAGTGACCATGTAATGATCAGTGACTTCATCACTTTGCGGTATAATATCTATATCGGTTGGATTGGTTCCATGTGATATAATTAAATCTAGCGTATGATTAAGACGGTGAGTGGGACCAATGATGTTTTGCTTGACCCCAAAGGAGTTTAATAAATCTGTAAACGCAGCCCCTAACGCATCATTTGTGTTATCAACGTGTATGTTAAAATCTCCAACAATTAATGCTTTATCGACATTGACCAATAGATCATTAAAGTAAATACTTCATAATTTACTTTAGATAAAAGGTAATTGTTACCATTGTTGTGTTTTGCATGCTGAATGTTGAAGTCTATGAGTGACTCAAGCATGATCAACTGCAAGATATTGTCACACATTTAGAGGGATCTAAAAGATTAAAGGTCTGGCGTCAGTCAATGAAAATCGGCCAGCTCGAGGCACGGCACCAAGCATGCATTTGAAAATCTCACTGCATGCAATTGGATAACACTACAACCAATCACAACAATAAACCCCATACACTTAGCTACCAGCGGAGCTAACTGGTAAATTAGACTCTTGCCGTATCCGGTGGGCAAAACAGCAAAAACGTCCTTCTTGCAAAGGAACAATTTGAGCGGCATCTTCTGTTCCTCTTTTAGGGAAAAAGCCAAGTCTAACTCGTTCATTGTAGCGACCAAAGCCATTTCAAACAGCTGGTGTTCATCCATAGGCATCTTTCAATGTTTATTAATGACTTCGACGTCACATTGCTGTCGTCATCTGTTTTGCTCGCCTCTGGCCCGCCTATATCAGATAACCCGCTGTGATTGGTGCAGCTCAGATCGAGGGGCATATTTTAATGAGCTCCACTGCTCGACACCAGAGTAATACGCTGAGCAAATTCAACTTGTGCTCTCGCGAGAACTCTGGATTACCAGGGTAAGGGATTATATCAACCCAATTAAGATACACAAGGTGCTTATGACTTAAATGTTGGCTACAAAGTTGTAAAATATAGTAATATTAACATTCATAAGCGTGTGTATATATATATATATATATATATATATATATACACTGCTCAAAAAAATTAAAGGAACACTTTGAAAACACATCAGATCTCAATGGGGAAAAATATCATGCTGGATATCTATACTAATATGGACTGGGTAATGTGTTATGAACGAAAGGATGCCACATCGTTTGATGGAAATGAAAATAATCAACCTACAGAGGATTGAATTCAAAGACACCCCGGAAATCTAAGTGAAAAAATGATGCAGCAGGCTTGTCAATTTTGCTGAAATTTCATTGCAGCAACTCAAAATGGTTCTCAGTAGTTTGTATGGCCCCCACGTGCTTGTATGCATGCCTGACAACGTCGGGGCATGCTCCTAATGAGACGACGGATGGTGTCCTGGGGTATTTCCTCCCAGATCTGGACCAGCGCATCACTAAGCTCCTGGACAGTCTGAGGTGCAACCAGGTGATGTCAGATGGACCGAAACACAATGTCCCAGAGGTGTTCTATTGGATGTAGGTCAGGTGAGCGTGGTGGCCCTTCAATGGTATCATTCCTTCATCCTCGAGGAACTGCCTGCATGCTCTCGCCACATGAGGCCGGGCATTGTTGTGCACCAGGAGGAACCCAGGACCCACTGCACCAGCATAGGGTCTGACAATGGATCCAAGGATTTCATCCCGATACCTAATGGCAGTCAGGGTGCCATTGTCTAGCCTGCAGAGGTCTGTGCGTCCCTCCATGGATATGCCTCCCCAGACCCTCACTGACCCACCACCAAACCGGTCATGCTGAACGATGTTACAGGCAGCATAACATTCTCCACGGCTTCTCCAGACCCTTTCCTGTCTGTCACGTGCTCAGGGTGAACCTGCTCTCATTTGTGAAAACCACAGGGCACCAGTGGCGGACCTGCCAATTCTGGTGTTCAATGGGAAATGCCAATCGAGCTCCCTGGTGCTGGGCAGTGAGCACAGGGCCCACTAGAAGACGTCGGGCCCTCAGGCCACCCTCATGAAGTCTGTTTCTGATTGTTTGGTCAGAGACATTCACACCAGTGGCCTGCTGGAGGTCATTTTGTAGGGTTCT
The DNA here is from genome assembly GCF_963993115.1 of Abramis brama. Lineage (NCBI taxonomy): Eukaryota > Metazoa > Chordata > Actinopteri > Cypriniformes > Leuciscidae > Abramis > Abramis brama. The sequence continues at coordinate 31,475 of NW_028156042.1, read as the reverse complement.
GGCAGTGCTCATCATGTTCCTCCTCGCACAAAGGAGCAGATACCGGTCCTGCTGATGGGTTAAGGACCTTCTACGGCCCTGTCCAGCTCTCCTAGAGTAGCTGTCTGTCTTCCTGGAATCTCCTCCATGCTCTTGAGACTGTGCTGGGAGACACAGCAAACCTTCTGGCAATGGCACGTATTGATGAGCCATCCTGAAGGAGCTGGACTGCCTGCGCAACCTCTGTAGGGTCCAGGTATCGCCTCATGCTACCAGTAGTGACACTGACCCTAGCCAAATGCAAAACTGGTGAAAAACAGTCTGAAAAGATGAGTAGGGAAAAAATGTCAGTGGCCTCCACCTGTAAAACCATTCCTGTTTTGGGGGTTGTCTCACTGTTGCCCATCTAGTGCACCTGCTGTTAATTTCATTAACACTAAAGCAGCTGAAACTGATTACCAACCCCCTCTGTTACTTAACTGACCAGATCAATATCCCAGGAGTTTAACTGACTTGATGCTATTCTCTGATTAAAAAGTGTTCCCTTTATTTTTTTGAGCAGTGTATATATATATATATATATGTGTATATATATATATATATATATATATATATATATATATATATATATATATATATATATATGCAAGGGAAGCTCGGCTTCCCCTATAATGTCAAAATATTAATGGTCAAAAAAATAACATTTTATTGACTAAAAATGCGTTAGAAAATGTTCACCCCTTAATGAGTTCGTTCAGAATCAGTTACATACAGCAGGTCGGCTGACTCGATTTCCTTCTCATTCCCGTAGCGTCACAGTGCATTTCCCTGTTGAAGCCCAGCATCCATTGACTTCAGTGGGGCTTTCAGTGCTTCAAAACTACACAGCAAAATCCCCAGTGTTAAATTAACACTCCTCGGTGTACATATAGGTCCAACTACAGAGTGTTAAAAATTAACACTGAATCAGTGTTGAAGTTAATGAGATAATAAAGTGATTAATTAAGTGAGGATTGGCCATTAGTGGTGACACCTGATGTTAATAAGAATCATTGACAGAAAGAGAAACAAGAAGAACAGAAAAAAGAGAAACACAAGAACTACTGACTTCAAGCCATTACACACTATTGCACTTAATAATATTACCAGTATAATATAATACTATATATATAGTATAATATAATGGTATAATATTACCAGTTTGACTTTATTTCTGTCATACATCTACACACGTTCTTATTTAGATTTAACAGAAGTTTAGATGGTAATGTTTTATGGAATGTTTCGTTTCATGTCGCCATTATGGTGACCAGTGGTTGCTTTAGTTGGGGTCTTGACCCTTTTCTTTTTAACATTAGTTTTTCTCTGGTTGGTCCATCTCTGTGTGTATAAAGCACATTTGTTGTGGCAAGAGAAACTATGACCTGGGCTGTGTTTCCCGAAAGCAATCGCAAGGCTAATTTGATTGTACAGACCATTTATTGCAATTGTTCTACGATCAAGTTAGGCTTAAAATGCTTTTGGGAAAAGAAGCCCAGGTCATGATGATAATGTTTACCTGATGAAGTTACAATTCCTGTACTGTCCTGATTTACTGAATCAGCATTATAACTTAATATTCAAATGATTTCTTCATATACAATACAATAGTTAATTCCAGCAGTGCTTGAAATTTTTAAATCACACACAGATATCAATAATCTACATATGAATCTCAACAATGGTGACAATCACACAAATGTTTCATGTTGCAGTGCATGATGGGAGCCACCAATCAAAATGCATCCCCGGCTGACATCATGCATTGCAGCATGAATAAATTATGCAGCTGAATTGTCCTTTAATTTTTATTGTTTTTTCCTGTTTGCTTTTATTTTGCTATTGTTTTATTATGACTTTAGTTTTGTGATGTTCATAGATGATCTGTTTGCCACTAGTTTGTTTATTGTCACTATTGTTGAGATTCATATGCTGATTCTTGATGTCTCTGTGTTTAAACACAATAGTTATTGTGCTCAAAAGTTTTTTCAAAATTGTTCACATTGCTGTTGAATCTCAAACTGTAAAATTTCAGGGCTAGTACAAATTACCGATAATAAAATGTAACAAGTCATAGATTTTGACTCTGAATGACATCAGTGAATAAGGTCACAAACATGATGATAATGTCAAGAAGGTTTTCTCTTGGTGTACCAAAAGTGCTTTATAAACACAATGTTGGAACTGTCAGAGAAAACCTAACAATAAAAAATGAAAAAGGTCAAGAGCCCAACTAAAGCAAACACTGACCACCATAATGGTGACTAAAATTAAAACGAAATGAAAAATTTCATAAAACATTACCGTGTAAACTTCTGCTGAATCTCAATAACTTTTGTAGATGTATGACAGAAATAAAGGCTCAAACTGGTAATAATAAGGGCAATTATGTGTAAAGGCTCCAAGTCAGTTGTTGTTCTTGTGTTGTTCAGTTCTTGTGTTTCTCTTTCCTTCAATGATTCTGCTTATTAACATTAGGTGTCACCACTAGTGGCCAATCATCACGTAATTAATCACTTAATTATCTCATTAACTTCAACACTGATTCAGTGTTAATTTTTAACACTCTGTAGTTGGACCTATATGTACACCGAGGAGTGTTAATTTAAAAGGCACCTATTATGCAAAATTCACTTTTACATGGTGTTTGAACATAAATGTGTGTTGGCAGTGTGTGAGCAAAACCACCCTAGAATGATAAAAATCCACCCAGTAGTTTTTTTACTATCTCAATAAATCATAAGCACTGTCTCAGAACGCCCTGTTCTAAGATTGCCCGCACTGTGACGTAGAATTGCGCTAAGCCCCACCGACGTGATTTGATTGACATCTGGTTTTGGCATAGACCCCGCCCTCAGTGATCTGTACACCATCCTCCATTGTATCAACGACAGCCGGTAATGTCTCCTAAGAAGTGTAGGTGTTCTGTTGTGGGATGTAAGAATGGACATACTAGTCTTCACTGACATCAGAGCCACTGAAAACGCAGCGGATGGATTTTATTTATGAAGAAAAGGCACCACTTAAACTTCCTAAATACGAGAATCATTTTCTGACTGACTGTTTAGTGAACGAGGAAGTTAATCCTCAAGTGTGGATCGTTGCCAGAAGTAAGTGTGTTTTATGATTTTTGAGCAAATAGTCATTTCAATCGATGTCAGCCAGTTCAACAACAAATGCGTCTAAAGCTATTTATTGTCGTCGTCATAGGATGTCTCAACAAACAACGTCAGACAGTTTTATGTCACGTAGGCTCCATAGACAGTATATAAACGTCTATCTCCCTCCCCTTAAGAAAAAAATAAATAAATCGTTTGTACTTAGCAAACGTTATCACAGTATTTGTGTGTGTGTGTGTGTGTGTGTGTGTGTAGTTTCAAAAAATTGCGCGAACGTTATCACAGTTCGTGTGTGTGTGTGTTGCACATCCATAATTGCAAAGGAGACGCGATTAAAACTTTGTAAGTACATAAATGTATCAAATAACCATTCCGAGACGTTTAGTCCATTCTCATTCGTGTTTATTCTGTGCCGGACTCTCTTCATCATCTGGGTCCAGCAGCAGGGCGGGGATATGCAGCTCATTTACATTTAAAGTGGTAGACGCCAAAACAGCTCTTTTTAAAACAGGCCCAAAAAATGACATTTTCAAATGGTTATAATAAATTACCTGTGGGGTATTTTGTGCTGAAACTTCACAAATGCATTCTGGGGACACCCAAGACCAATATTACATCTTCTAAAAAGGGGCATAATAGGTGCCCTTTAACACTGGGGGTTTTGCTGTGTAGACAGTCATTGGATAAATGCTGCGATTATGTCCCGCCCACAGACGTTCAGCGTCTCTGGGGGTGAATGAGGAGTGGGCTGGCCTGGACTCCGGGCTTTCCGCTTGATGATTGGAGGGTCTGTCGAAAGGTTGCAGCTCATTTTGATTGACAGCGATTTCATACAATAAAAAGTCGCTGACGCTAAAGCTATTCGAGCTCAGTCCCATCACGGATTTTGCAAGTGTTTTATAAAGACAAACTGCTGCAACCTATTTCTTGGTATTTGCTTGTCGAAATTGCTAGCCTTCTACAATTATACATTTATATCTTTATTATATTATTACTTATTATATAATATTATATATTATATATATTAACTGATATAATATATATGGGCTGGGCAATATATTGCATCACATTGTTATGCGCATCTCGTCAGTAAAGCCGGTTCCTAGTAGTAAATCGCCATCACCTGCTTTCAGATGGAGCGCCATTTACTACAAATAGCTGCGCCTAACAATGTCATGCGATATATCACCCAGCCCTATAATATATATATATATAATATATAATATATATTAGGGCTGGGAATCGATTAAAAAAACTAAACTAATTAATTGCACAATTTGCTGTAATTAATTGCAATTAACTGCATTTCCACCAAGCTTGTAATCATCAATATTTAAACTTACAATCACCTAATTAAATTAAACAACACAGGAAAAAAAGGAACAGAAAATAGACCTATATTAAAATAATATTAAACATCAATAGCCTATATCAATATATATTATTATTTTTCAATAATCAATCAACATAATCAATTTAACAGATTACACCACCCAATACACCACAATTATTATTATTTTTTCTACTAATTATCAAAATAAAATATAGTCCTACAAAGCTATTATTACCAGAGCATGTGATCAGAGCTTTTACTATTGTTGCCCAGCATGACTATACCAGCTCAGCAAACAGAAGTCTACAGAGAAATTTCACGCTATTTGAGTGGACTTTACTTTTCCAGTGCTTTGTACATGATTGGAGCGTTTGGGCTGTTAACGACAGACACACACACACACACACGGAACGGAGAGCGCGCTGCTGGCAGAGCCGCCGACACACACACAAATACACACACGAAACGGAGAGTGCGGCGGTGCACACACGGAGCGGAAAAGACCCGCTCATGAAAGCTGCGCGAGAATGAAACCTGATCGCAGAACACGGAGCAGCCGCAACAGGAAATCATTAAAACGAGGCAAAAAAAAAGTTCCGCGTCAAATGCGTTATTTTTTTTTAACGCGTTAAACATTTCAAATTAATCACAAAAATTAATTCCCCCAGCCCTAATATATATATAACTCAGATTATATTTCGCATTGCTGCATCAATAGGAAGAGATTTGTTATAAATGAAGGTCCATGAATTCAACCAAAATAACACCGATCACCATAATGGTGAGTTCAGACCAAAATATTTTGGGAAAATCAGCATCAATTTATGAAGTAAGCTTATGTGATGTTCTTTCAAAAAAAAAAAAAAAAAAAAAATACAATTGAACATTTCAGATTATTTTTGGAAATCTGTGAATGTAAACAGAAAAATAACTGTAGAACTGGAGGAAATGAGTGAAAAGTCTATCAAGACTATTTTGAAATTATGGTGATCATTGTTCCCTTTGGTTGGGCTCTTGGAACTTCATTTATATGAATGCAATTATCTTCCTATTGATGCAGTGATGCAACAAGAAATCAGTTATTTGGGTTCAAAGGAAGACAAGTAATAAATATTCTGTATCTACCTATCATTCTATGAATGATACATAACTATATTTCTTGTCAAATAATGATTTTTCAAGTTTATTTTGCTTACACTTATGTTATATAACCCTTGAGAAACTTTTAATTGTGTTGATATAATCCCCCTATATTTGTGGCAACCTCTTGCAATTGACCATGTTTGAGTCACACACAGACTTCAACATTCAGCATGCAAAACACAACAATGGTATGTTGTCTTTAATTAACTTTTTTATGTCAACAGGTTCCATGTAACTAGGTTACGTTAGATTTATGTAACATTATTTATTTCAATTAACTTAAATTAACTACATATGGTTGATCCAATGCTGTTTAGTTGAATATGGTTAACAGCAGAGGTGGAAAGTCCAGGTTCAGAAAGTAAAAGTCCTCCTCAGTATTTTGTTCCAATCACCTTGCTAATTCAACAAGTGATTAAGTGATTGATTGAGTGATGATTGACCACTATTGAAGACACCTGATGTTAACAAGCAGAATCACTGAAGGAGAAAAAGGATTTCTTAAAAGTTGTTCTGATATATATATAAAAATACAATAAAAAAAAAAAAATTCCTTTAAGGCACATCAATAATCAGTGTATGATTTTCAACAATGGTGATACAAATAATATTCAATTAGGGAAAGGAAATTACTATGCACTCTTAAAAGAGATGTGTTAAAAAACAACACACAGCATGTGTTGATGGTATTTTGACACATGTTGTGTTGTGTATATTTTTAACACACAATGTGTGTTAAAATGTAACTCTGGATAGAATAGCACTGGGTGGAGGAGAGTTTGTGTAAATTAAATCTTAATTCATGAAAACTTAACGATTAACGGGTGTTTTTTGGCAGCCAATCACATCATGCCTCTTTTTCAATGTCTTTTTCAAATGCTGCTTTCACTTGTTACTAATAACCAGATTAACGTTATTTCTGTCAGACTCTACAGAAGCTCTTATTGAGAATGAACAGGTTTTGGTGTTGACGATTCATTGAATGTTTCATTTAAAGTCACCAGAATCGTGATTAGTGTCAGCTTTATTTGGGCTCTTGACCCTTAACTCTTTAATATTATTTTTCTCTGATTGTTGTAAATGTGTGTTTATTATAGCACATTTGAAACAGCAGAAATAATCATGAGAAAAACGTGGTCAGATAATAATATTATCACCATGAACATGTAAAGTTGTTAAAGGGGTGGTGTAATGCCCCTTTCACAAGATGTAAAATATATCTATGATGTCCTAAGTGTGTGTGTGTGTGTGTGTGAAGTTTTAGCACAAAATACCCCACAGATATTTTTATATAGCAAGTTAAAGTTGTCACTTTTTGAGGGTTTGCAAAAACGCACCTTTTTATGTCTGGCCCTTTAAATGCAAGGGAGCTGCTGCAGAGGGCGGGGTTTCAAGAGCTCATGTGTGTTAGCAGCTGCTATTACCTCACGCAGACACACTAAAATGACAGAAACTGTTCTGCCTTTAATGTTAAACGGAGTCAGATAAGAATGGGGAGACTCAAGAAGAAGTGACAACGTGTAGAATGCAACAGGACGTCTCTGAATGGTTAGTTGATGAATTTATGTTGCTGAAGTGGAGTTAACTATCTTCAATTAGGATATTCTGTCATGATAAATCTATAAATCGCTCATATATGAACTGTTGTGAGATGCACACAGAGTGACTTTCTATTGCATGTGAAAAGATGGATGCTAAAGTTTGAGCTGACTCACAAATGTACTCTTATACAACAACTTTTCCTCTTCTCAACATGGACTGCGTGTTCCCGGGGGCAGGGTTTATGTAAATTCTAGGGTTAGTGATGTCACTAACCCGAGAGGAATGTCGTGTAGTCCCAACCAGCCGTTTGTTGTAGTCCTTTTCTTTAAAAGCAAATATCTCCCTTTGCTTTGAACTTTGAGCGTTGCAACTTTGCAGATGTTGTTTATGCTCAAACAGCAACATTACACACTAACTAAAGTTAGAAAAGTGAAATCACACTCAACCACCCCTTTAAGCTTAGCAAGAGTTAAACATTTGAAATATTAATGTACCTTTAAAAGATGACTTTTAAAAGGATTAGCATATTACAATTAGCTTCAAATTATTTTTAAATACAATTCGTACGGGACTTTACAGTCTATGGTATCAAACAGACATCAAGAATCAGCGTATGAATCTCAACAATGGTGACAAATGAATAGCTTCATGCCGCAATGCATGCTGGGTGCCACCATAGTACAAATCTCATCCATGACTCCCAGCATGCATTGCGGCATGAAGCTTTTCGTTTGTCACCATTGTTGAGATTCATACGCTGATTCTTGAGGTCTGTATTTGTCTTGTTTCTGTTGCTGATTAATTTTTTTAAGTGCACCATCCATATACTCATAAACTTGATCAGATCAGCACTTGCTAATTATGATATCATCAAAAAACATCTGATCATATTTTCTCTCGCCATAATAAATGTATTCAATTAAAATACAGTTAAAGTAGCCAGAGAAAAACTAAAAGAAGAGTAAAGGGTCAAGAGCTCAAATAAAGGAGCCATTAATCACGATTCTGGTGACTTCAAATAAAACATTCAATGAAACATCAACATCTAAAACCCTTTATTAAACGTCACTGGACTCCATAAACACAAGTTAACAATACGTTTCAGTGTTCGTCCAAAAACTCAGTTGTAAAAACACAGGAAGTAACTCTGGCAAATACACACCGACTACAGTCACATGTGACACATATCTGACACAAGTTGTGTAACTATAACACATTAGTGTGTAAAAGGTTTTAACACACTTCTGTCTTAAGAACAATAACACACTGGTTGAGTTAAAAGTAACACAAAATGTGTTGTCCTTAACTAGACAAAGGGATGTGTTAAGATATAACACAGGTTGTGTTGTTTTAACACATCCATTTTAAGAGTGTTTTAATTGGTCACAAATAGCACATCTATGACACATATTGAGTGATTTATGACACATTAGTGTGTTAAATATTTTAACACACTCACTGTCTTAAGAACAATAACACACTGGTTGAGTTAAAAGTAACACAAAATGTGTTGTCCTTAACTAGACACACAGGTGTGTTAAGATATAACACAGGTTGTGTTGTTTTTAACACATCCGTTTTAAGAGTGTGACAATTCAGATCGTAATTTATTCATACCGCAATGCATGATGGGAGCCATTAATGAGTTTTGATTGGTGTCACCCAGAATTCACTGCAACATTCTTTATTATTGTCACCACTGTTGAGAATCGCAGGCTGATTCTTGATGTCTGTGTGTCCAAATAAAATATTTATAATCAGAACAACTTTTAAGAAATCTTTTGATTATATTGAAAATGCTGAATATAGTATACTGTAGATTCACAGGTTCCTGTAATCAACAAGGTAATCCTACCTCTCTAAATTAGTTTTGTGATTCAAGTTAAAGAGCACCTATTATGGCATTTAAAATGTTCCTAATATTGTTTTAGAAGTCCCCAACAACAGTTTTGCATGCATGCAATGACAAAAAACACTTTAGTTTTCTTATAATATGCATTTATTTTTACCTGTTTTGACCGCGATTCTCAAATGATTCGTTTAGTGAATCACTTTTCAAAACCCCGCCTTTATGTGACGCTAATCTGCGGTGATTGGTCTGATGACCCAGTCAAATGTTAGCAGTGTTTACAGAGATAATACTTATATTGTTTAACACGGAGTACAATTACGCTTTTATCAATTAAATTGTGTTATAATAATGATTATAGTGCACTGCTTTGTAGTTTGTAGTAAAAAATTAAAAATAAGATAAGGAATTTAATGTTGTTAGCGAGCATAGCCCAGAGTTCATATTGTAAAAGCACAATAAGTCTTTGTTTGCGTTAGCCCGATGCATAAACATAACGTTCAAAAAAAAAAAAAAAAAATGCAGTACTACGAGGTATTACTCTATTATTTAAGACAACTCCGAAAACAACGACAAACACTTCACATATCTCAATACAATTGTCATTGAAGACCTAGAAGCTAAACGGTGCTTACACAACAAACAAAATAATTATTAAGCATGCTACATAAAACATAAAAGCAAGCAACAATTATTAATAACACTTAGCGCTACAGGTTGTGATACGGAGGAGGAAGCTGATGCAAATACACTTGGAACTGAACCTTCCTTCAATATCAGCCAGCTCGCGAATCCAAGTTTGATTGTATTTAAAGGGATACTTCACCTCTGGGAAGAAGAATGTGTATTTAAAATAGGTCATTTAAGTAGAAGAAATGTGAAGAAATTTTTGAATTTGGAGCTTTCTAGACTGAGAAAAGCCAGAAAATGTATTTTTGGCTTATGTCAAGTCAAGTCAAGTCAAGTATATTTGTATAGCGCTTTTCACAATACAGATTGTATCAAAGCAGCTTCACAGTATTAATAAAAATAATACAACAAGGTTTGTTTCTAGTGGAATTTATTGATTGATAAAATAAAATAAAATATCCCCAAAATATCCCCAACTGAGCAAGCCAAAGGCAACAGTGGCAAGGAACCGAAAAACTCCATCAAGTGACCTAATGGTGTCCTAAAACTCCATCAGGTGACCTAATGGAGAAAAAAAAAACCTTGGGAGAACCCAGGCTCAGTCGGGGGCCAGTTCTCCTCTGGCGTTTATGAACTAGAGGCCGGATTGTAGTTTGAACTGTAAGATTAAAAATATTATATGAATGCCTGGCCGAAAAGATGCGTCTTTAATCTAGTTTTAAACTGGGAGAGCGAGTCCGAGCAACGAACAGTTTCAGGAAGGCTATTCCAAAGTTTTGGAGCTAAATGTGAAAATGCTCTCCCTCCTTTGGTTGATCTGGATATCCTAGGTATGACCAAAAGCCTCGAATTTAGTGATCTTAAAGAGCGCGATGGATTATAGGGCGATAGAAGATCCGTTAAATAGACTGGAGCTAAGCCGTTTAGGGCTTTATAAGTCAGTAGCAATACCTTGTAAATAATACGGTACTTTATAGGTAACCAATGCAGTGATGATAAAATCGGTGTTATATGATCATATTTTCTTGACCTAGTAAGAACTCTAGCGGCTGCATTTTGGACCAACTGTAGCTTGTTTATTGAGGACGCAGGACAACCAGCTAATAAAGCATTACAGTAATCTAGTCTCGAGGTCATGAATGCATGAACTAGCTTTTCTGCATCAGAAACTGATAGCATGTTACGTAACTTAGCAATGTTTCTAAGGTGGAAAAAGGCTGTTTTTGTAACATATGAAATATGATTTTCAAAAGACAGGTTACAATCGAGTATAACACCCAGGTCTTTTACTGTAGAGGATAAAGTAACAGGACATCCTACGATGTTAAAGTTGTATTGTAAGAGGTTTTGTGGGCGGTTTTTTGAACCGATAAGTATTACCTCTGTCTTGTCTGGATTTAATAAAAGAAAATTACGCGTCATCCAATCTTTTATATCTTTAACACACTCTGTCAATTTGGATAATTTAGCGTTTTCATCCGGCCGTGATGAAATATAGATTTGAGTGTCATCAGCATAACAATGGAAACTAATTCCATGTTTCCTTATAATATTTCCAAGTGGCATCATATATATTGAGAATAATAGAGGGCCTAACACAGATCCCTGCGGCACTCCATAGTTTACTGGAGTTTTGATCGATTTTTCTCCATTCAAATAGACAAAATGGTAGCGGTCAGATAAGTATGATCTAAACCAGCTTAATGCTTGTCCTTGAACACCAGTATAATTTTGTAGTCGATCTAAGAGTATTGTGTGATCTATAGTATCGAACGCAGCACTAAGATCAAGTAAAACTAGTATTGAGATACAGCCTTGGTCAGAAGCTAAAAGTAAATCATTTGTGATTTTAACGAGCGCAGTTTCAGTGCTATGATGCGGCCTGAATCCTGACTGAAACTTTTCATAGATATCATTTTCTTGCAAGAAAGAGCCCAGTTGAGCGGACACAACTTTTTCTAGTATTTTAGACATGGAAGATTTGAAATGGGTCTATAATTTGCTAGATTATTATGATCTAATTGTGGTTTCTTAATTATGTGGATGAAAGACAACAACTCCCAGAATGCACTTGCTTCGCTGCCTTAGGAGGCCACGCCTACCGGTAAGAGTGCGCAGTTGAAAACAACAAAGCTAGCCTACGTGATGAGTTTGCGAGGGATTTAGAGATCGTCCAGAATGTCCGGGATTCGGCTTTTGCGTTCTACAGTCGCCATTCATCATGTTTACTGTGGCGAGCAGGACGAGGCTGACGGCCGCGGGAGAACGGCGCGAGGCCGGTAGCGTCATTACTGAGACGTGCCGGGTCTAGCATCTCTCATGGAGGAGCGGGAATTTTCTTAGCAATGGTAAAACGCACATCAACCGATCACTTGTTTAGCGTTCATGTAAACACTACATTCAAATTCACCAATCGGAATGAATTCAGTTATATTGAAACAAAAGGTGTGCATGTAAACAATGAATGGCGACCGCAGAAAGCAAAAGCTGAATCCCGTACATTTTGAACGATCTCGCCCGCCGGACAAGTCCGGGAAAAGGAGGATGGTAACCCCTACTTACTCAGCTTTCTCCTACTATTCAGCTTTCTCCACAGAACAAGAGCCTGCTAGCTTAGCTTCCAAAGAAAGACGGCTGACACTGTGTACATTCTGTGAGTGAGATCCCACCCTCTATGGGCGGGTTGAAAACATGCGGAACAACGCCATCTACTGGCTGTAGTCTTTAGCCCTTGGCCAGAAAATCCTCCGATGACGCAAAATGACGATTTTTGCGTCATCGGAGGATTTTTTCCAGACAAAAAATACATAAATCTCTTGTCTCAGGGGGATATGAGGGTGGAAAGCATGGCAATTTGAAAATACTACAGGTTTTCTACTAATACAAAGCTTAATGCTAAATCCTGAAGTATCCCTTTAAGTTGGTAAAGCAAACATCTTCAAAATGGTGCGAACAAAGCACAAGGCTCGGACTATACTTCTGTGGTATAGTTGTAATGAATTGTAGCCACTTAGTCTTCAAATGCTCCTCCTTGGGCAGATGAAAAAAGTTTGTTTTTGAGTCGCACTTCAGAACACAGCGTCTCGTTGCCATGATGTTTTCACTGGCGTCTTGGAGCGCAATAAGTGGGCGTATCGTATTCAAATAACTTGACAAGTTGACGTCATCTAGTCAGAGAAAAAGCTTCGGTCTTCTAACGATTCATAAAAATGACTCAGAGTCGACTCTTACTTTTGAAAGACAATAACTTTATATACGGTGCACTTTCATATTTAAAACTTTGCAGGATGTTTTTGTTCACTTAGATCTATGTTGCACACTACATGAAAGGTAAATTTCGAAATTCCATGATAGGTGCTCTTTAAAATATGATTGTCAAAATAACCAACCACCACTTGATCAGATTTTTTTTTACAGAGTTATAACTCAGTTACAACGGTCAAACAATTTCTAACGTTATTAGTTTAAGGGTCAAGAGCCCAACTAAAGCAAACACTGATCACTATAATGGTGACCTGAAACGAAAAACATTCCATATAACATTACCATCTAAACTTCTGTTGAATCTCAATAACTTTTGTAGATGTATGACAGAAATAAAGTCAAACTGGTAATATTAAGTGCAATAATGTGTAATGTGTAATGGCTCGAAGTCAGTTGTAGTTCTTGTAGTTCTTGTGTTTCTCTTTTTTCTGTTCTTGTTTTTTCACTTTCCTTCAATGATTCTGCTTATTAACATCAGGTGTCACCACTAATGGCCATAACAGGAATGCAGAGGTGTAAAGTCCAGGTTCAGAAAGTAAAAGTCCTCCTCAGTATTTTGTTCCAATCACCTGGATTTGCTAATTCAGCAGGAGAGAGAACTAATTAGTGAAATCAGCTAAAACTCCAGTGTTAACCCTCTGGGGTCTGGGGTGTTTTTGGGGTCCTTGAGATGTTCTGACATGCCCTGACATTTGTGCTTTTTTCAGTTGCTTATAAACATATTAATGGCAAAGGTGTAAATTCACAATACAGGCACAAACAGGGCTACCATAATATGTGAGCCACATGTATGTACATGTTTTCATTTTTGAGAAAATAATGTTTATGCATGGTTATTGAAAAAACTAAAAATGAAAGTTTCTGAAATAAGGCCACAAAACACATACTAAATATGTGTCAATAAGACTTTTGACTAATGGATGTCATCGCCTCGAGTTTTTTTCTTCAAAATGATGTGAAAATCATCCTGCCTAATCATTCACATAAAACGATACATTGATTTAAGTTTTGTGAAACACTTTTAGTTTGGAAAGCCAATATGCGGATGGGGCGTAAACGCTCCAACAGCATCATGCATATTTAGTAGTTCACACCTGATGAGACAATGCCCCTGCATACTTAATGAGCCATTCATTCAGGTGTGTCACCTATAGCTAACTTAAATATACAAGCTTCATAAAAATGATCATTCTAGAAGAAAATTTCAGATGGCATTTAGAGGCTTTTGCATCTGAACTCTTCACACACACACACACACACACACACACACACACACACACACACACACACACACACACACACACACACACATATATATGCATACACATACATATATATATATATATATATATATATATATATATATATATATATATATATATACAGTATATACACACTACCAAATTGGTTCACAGTTGGAAGCATCGCAATTTTTTTTTATTTTCCCACAAATTGTGCTTGCAAATTGTATAATATCCAAGGTAAACATGTCTAGTAATTGTGCAGTTAATTCTCATACTGTATTCATACTGTATTTTCAGTTTTGGAATATTTATCCTCTCCCCAAATTTGTCACTAATAAAACACAATACAAATTATTTAAAGAATAAAAATATATTTACCTTTTAATAGTTTGTTTACATCTACCTTGTAAATATATATATATTATTAAAAAGGTTACAATTACAACAACAATTCAAGTGTAATCTTTCTTTGTAAAAACTAAAGTATACAAAACGTATTATTTGATGACTTTATTTTTGACAAAACATACTATATTTAACATATGAGCAAAATTGGCAAACAAAAGCTTATTTGATGTGGCAGTCTATTGTACAGTAAAAACTTTATAATCTATTCAAAACTAGTCAACGTCTTTCAAAACTAAAGTATACATTTTATCATACGTATTTCAAAGTAAAGGATTCATTAGTTAGTTGATGACTTTATTTTTGACAAAACACATACAGTATATATTCCTCATCTCAGTATAGCAATAGAGTTTGCTAAAAGCTGTTCATTCAATACAGCAGTATTTGAAAATCGATAATATTTTGTAAAATTACATTTATATTTGCATTTATGTCAAAACCTAGACACCTTTAAACATCAAAATGACATTTATTAATATGTATTCGTGTCAAAATTACATATAAACAGATTTTCCTATTCAATTTTGCATGGAAACGCTTCCAAGACGCTTGCGTGTCGCGTGAAAAATAGGTGTCGGTTCTATTTCTAGCATGCACGCGTTTTCCACGCGGCTCGTGCCGCGCCTGAGACGCGCGTCTCACACAGGCAGTGTGCAAACTCTAAACTGTTAACATGGGAGCCGAAATAAAAACGGACACGCCACGCAGCTGAGACGCTTACTCCACGCATCCAGTGTGTCACCGGCCTTATCCAGCTGATGTGGGCATTTCACAGGTTTGTATGGATCGCCTCACATTTGCGTTTGTATAGCACGGTCTCCGTGGGCGGAGTCACATTAAAACTTAATTAGCTGAGATGAGAACGACTGACATCTCTCTCTTTACATACATATTACATAAACTGTGAATATTTGTTTTTTATAAAAAATACTTCATTTAAAAGAAGAGAATTCAAGAGGCTCTTTGTACTCCAGTGTTAAATTAACACTCCTGGGAGTGTATATGAGTCCACACTCAAGAGTGTTGAAGTTAATGAGATAATTAAGCGATTAATTGAGTGATGATTGAGCATTATTGAAGACACCTGATGTTAACAAGCAGAATCACTGAAGGAGAAAATCTCAAATTGTAAGCCACCGTTATGGTCATCAATGTTTGCTTTAGTTGGGCTCTTGACCCTTCTATTATTAACTTTAGTTTACTGAAAGCGGTTGAAGTTGATTTACTACTAATCAAGGAACCGGCTTTACTGACGAGATGCGCATAACAATGTGATGCGATCTATCGCCCAGCCCTACGCATAACAATGTCATGCGATAATGTCGCCCAGCCCTAGTCTGGAGCCAAATAAACTCCCAGGAGAGTTCATTTAACACTGGAGTTTTTGCTGTGTGAGCTCATGGGTGGAATAAACATATGGCAGGACTTTTACTTTCTGCCCCCTGGACTTTCCACCTCTGCATGAATGTCATTATAAGTTGTCTTTCATATAATGATAGGAAATGCCTTTGAACTTCCACAGGAGATGTTGTTCAAGTCTGTGTGAACTGGAAGTTTAACACCTTAATTATAATGCAAAATTATATTGAATAATTTTTTTAAAGTGAAGAAACTAAATAAACAGTTGTACACTGCACTGAATGTCACTGAATTGGTAACAGATGTTTAAGACAGACAGCCCTACTATAAATACATTATGATAGAATGTAATTCTAGAGTTAATTGTAAAGGCAAGTTATATTTATACTAGGGTAACCAATTTATTTATGGCTGTGATAAGTTTCTATCATTTACTTCCATACTAAAACTTATATACAGCCAAGATATCAAAGATAGATAAGATATATGTCAACTGCTTAATTTTATTGTTGGTATTGCAAAATCAGCCATTTATATAACTAGGAGAAATAAAAAATGCCTAATTCCCCGCTGGACCTGGAAAGGAGCGCTCAAAACACCATTGATTTTTAAAACACTCTGCACATCACAGTACAACGTCTTGATCTTGTTAATAAAATCAGAAGTAAAACCAAACAAACTCATTGTTTCCCATAAATATTTGTGTTCAACGCGGTCAAACGCTTTTTCCTGATCAATAGAAACTATTCCCATTTTAAGACCAAAAAACTTAGAGATTTCTAACAAGTCTCGGATAAGAACAATATTATCATAAATTAGCCTGCCAGGGACGCAATAGGTTTGATCAGGCAAAATGACTTGTTCCATAACTTTACTAAGTCTGTTGGCCAACACTTTGGAGAGTATCTTATAATCAGTGCAAAGCAGGGACACAGGTCTCCAGTTTTTTATAAGCTGCAGGTCACCTTTCTTTGGCAGCAGGGAAAGAACTGCCCTCCTGCAACTTAAAGGCAGAAGTCCATTGGCTAAGCTATCCTTCAGTACTACCAGAAGATCTTCTCCAATTAAAAACCAAAAAAACTTATAAAAATCAACTGGTAGACCATCTAATCCAGGAGATTTTCTGCTCTGCATACTCTGCAACGCTACATACAATTCACCAAGGGAAATATCTGAATCCAGCACAACGTTGCTTTCTTGTGCAACCTGGGGAAGACCAGTATAAAAACTCTGAGCTAACATCGGCTCTTCTCGGTGTTCACATTTATACAGTTCACAGTAAAAGCTGACAGCATGTTTACGAATAGCAGCATGATCAGACAACACATGCCCAGCATCAGACTTTAAACCATGAATGTATCTCTTTTGACCGTTTTTCCGCTCCAATCCAAAAAAAAAGTGTGATGGAACATCCATTTCTACCACATTTTTAAGACGGGACCAAATAAGAGCCCCTTGTGCTGATACCCCAAGCAGGTTCGTTAAAACAGTCTTTTTGACCTCAAGAGCTTCAAAATACCGTTGATCTTTTGTGGCCTCAGCCAAAACCTGGAGTTCCTCTACTTCAGACTCCAGAGCTTTCACTGACTTCAATAACACTTTGGTGACATTACAATTATATTGCTGACACAGCTGTTTTGTTTGAACTTTTCCAAAGTCCCACCATTGTTGTAGAGACATAAAATAATTTCTTCTACTTTGATGATTTTTCCAAAAAGATACAAAAATGTCTTTAAAATTTTTATCTTCTAGTAAAGCTGTATTAAAATGCCAATAGGCACTACTAGGCTTTACACACTTCAAAAAGACACAAATCAAGACGAGTGAGTGATCGGAAAACCCAACAGGGCTAATAAAGCAGTTTTTAACAACATTAGAATGATATTTAAAACAATAAAAACGATCGAGTCTGGCCATAGACAATAAATTGTCTTTACAATGAGTCCAGGTATACTGCCTTTGATTATCATGTAACCCTCTCCACACATCATATAACTCATGAGTCTCTAACAGTTGAATGAGACGTGTGCGGGAGGCCGGGTGAGGCTCGACATGATTCCTGTCAAGTCTACTCTCTGTACAATTCCAGTCTCCACCTATAAATAAGAACTCTTTATCATTACAATCTCTGATAACATCGTTTACAGTTTCCAAAAAAATCAATCTCTCTTTACCAACAGCTGGAGCATATACAGTGATGAACACGAGTTGTACATTTTCATATATTACTCGGACTTTTAACAGTCGGCCTTTAATCATCTCTTCACATTCAACAGAGTGAGGATTGAAACCTTTGGAAAAAAGAACACCCACTCCACAACTATTACTAGTTTTGTGACTTAAAAAAACATCACCCTCCCATTCTCTCTTCCAGTCAACTTCGTTATCAACAGTACTATGCGTCTCTTGTACAAAGATAACATCCAATTTTTTAAGGGAGCACAGTCTGAAAAATGAAGCTCTTTTTCCTTCATCTCTAGCTCCATTCAAATTCAGACTGCCTATTTTTAACTCACTCATTAAAAAAAAGAAAAAAAGAAAACCAAAAGAGGAACAAACAAAAAACAAATTTGAAAAAAATAAACATATTCGTCATCTTGTAGCTGTCTTTTAACTTTCAAAACAAGTTTCTTTAAGCGAAAAAATTCTTGATCAGTAAAAACTTTCTCCCCTGCACTTTCAGAAGTTTTTTGAAAATTCTTGACTGAATCAATGAAAAGTTGTAGATCAGGAAACGCACTCTCAAGTTTAACATTCCTAGCTCCTTTAGTACTCATGAGAAACTTCTTAATACTCAACATAGAGTAACCACTTCCTTCCATGGGCAAAGACTGCGAGGAAACTATAGAGTCTGCTTCAGAGTCTACCTCAACATCACTAGAAGTATCTTTGTCAGATTTGTCATCTACTAGCATCTCACTTTCTTCAGTCAACTCTACTTCTTTCCGAGTGCTACTGGCCTTCTCCTCCTCATTCTCACGCTGTTGGCTGTTCTCAACTGGAGAGGGAGCCTGAAAAAGCTCTTCATTTGTCCGCATTGATCTTTTATTTTGTTCAAGCTTTTGAGCTTTGTGTGATTTTATCGGTTTTATTCCATCTGATTCATTCCGTTTTTGTCCCTGAGAATATTTTAATTCACTCTGTTTTTGTCCCTGAGTTTCACTTGATTCACTCTGTTTTTGTCCCTGAGTTTCACTTGATTCACTCTGTTTTTGTCCCTGAGTTTCACTTGATTCACTCTGCTTTTGTCCCTGAGAATATTTTGAATCACTCTGTTTTTGTCCCTGAGTTACAATTAATTTACTCCGTTTTTGTCCCTGAGTTTCACTTGATTCACTCTGTTTTTGTCCCTGAGTTTCAATTGATTTACTCCGTTTTTGTCCCTGCAATTCACTTACTACATTCTGTTTTTGTCCTTGTAAATTATTTGTTTTGTCCAAAATTTGTCTCTGAGATTTACTTGACTCACCCTGTTCTACTGCCTTATTATTAATCTCAGCAGGGAATTTTTCTGGGCATGATCGTATAAGATGACCCTTCAATCCACACCCAAAACATTTCATTTTCTCAGACGTTACATAAACGTTGTAATCATAATCATCCACTTTGAACTTGAACACTAATTTTAACTCTTCATTGTTGTTTTTAAGAATCATAAAAACCTGCGTTCTAAAAGAAACAACATGCTTCAAATGCGGAGATTTACAGCCAAGGCCAATTGTTTTAATCGGCGACATTATCTGCCCATGTCTTGAAAGCTCCCTCTCTAACATTTCGTTACTAATGAACGGAGGGACTTGCGACAAAATGATATTTTTTGCCGGATTAACGAGCGGCACCGCTTGAACCAAGATCTCTTTGATCGTTACACCTTGCTCAACAATTGTTGCAACTTTATCAAAGCTATCTACAAAAATCACAACTCCGTTGTTCATCCTAGACGCGGATTTAACGCTATCATAACCAACAACCCCCCCGACTGCCAAAGCGCAATCCTCAACAGAACAGTCTATAGTTGGACACCCCACGCCAACAACACCGCAAACCGGCATGACTCCCAGTCACACCGGCCGTCGCCGCCACCAAAAAAACTAAACCACTTTAAGCTACACCACTAACGATAACAAAAATATTAAATAAGACTAAAACAACATAGAAAAAAAGATAGAAAACAACACTCACGCAAAAACCACGCTCCCACTCTCGCATCCACTCGCCCAACTTCCGCTCAGAGAGAGAGAGAGAGAGAGAGAGAGAGAGAGAGAGAGAGAGAGAGAGAGAGAGAGAGAGAGAGAGAGAGAGAGAGAGAGAGAGAGAGAGAGAGAGAGAGAGAGAGAGAGAGAGAGAGAGAGAGAGAGAGAGAGAGAGAGAGAGAGAGAGAGGTCTTTTCCTGCAGAGCTCTGTTTACTTTCAGTTTCACACAAGAAAACAGACGGAACACACACATGGATAAGGTAACATACACTGTTAACCCTTGCTGTAAAAAAAGGCCAAATTCTGACAATATCATACCATTTTCCATTAAAACAGTAATATACCATAGAAAACAAAACTAGCCTACAGGAATACACTGTGAATTAACAGTGCTCAAAATCGACAGAGGCTGTTTTCCAATCACATCCTATTCCCTCATTCACTATTCCCTACATTAGTTCACTAATATAGTTCCCTTGACAGAGTGAATGAAAAGAAGTGAGTGAACTGAGACACTGATGAACACCTGATAAGCAGAATCACTGAAGGACAGAGAAACAAGAACAGAAAAAAGAGAAACACAAAAACTACAACTGACATCCAGCAACACTGAGTGTGAAATAGGACTGGGCGATATATTGCACGATATTGTTATGCGCATCTCGTCAGTAAAGCCGGTTCCCTTGATTAGTAGTAAATCGCCATCACCTGCTTTCAGATGGAGCGTTGTTAAATTAACACTCCTGGGGCTGGGAGTGTATATGAGTCCACACTCAAGACTGTAAAGTGTTAAAATATGAGTGTTAAATTAACACTCAAGAGTGTTAAAGTTAATGAGATAATTAAGTGATTAATTAAGTGATTATTGAGCATTATTGAAGACACCTGATGTTAACAAGCAGAATCACTGAAGGAGAAAATCACAAATTGTAAGTTACCATTGTGGTGATGGGTGTTTGCTTTAGTTGGGCTCTTGACCCTTATATGTTTACTTTAAATTTTACTGTTGTTTGTCTGCTGTTATTGATTTATAACAGTTAAATGAACACAATAAAGTGTGATCTGACAGTGTTGGTTATGTTTTGACATAATCATGCTGTGATCTGAAAAATGAAACTTATTGAGATAGTTTGGTTTAACTTGTTAGCAGCAGTTTTGTGATTCTTCAACCTACGATTATCAGTACTTTACTTATAATTCAAAATATTTAATAAACATTGTTCTGATCAAAAGACTTTCAAATAAATTCATTTAAAACACAGACATCAATAATCAGCCTGTTAATCTCAACAATGGTGACAATAATAAAGCATGTTGCAGTGGCTGCCACCAATCACAACTCATTAATGGCTCCCATCATGCATTGCGGTATGAATAAATTATGATCTGAATTGTCTATGTAATTTACTTTTCCTAATTGAATATTCTGCGCGTCACCATTGTTGAGATGCATAGGCTGAATCTTGACATCTGTGTGTGCCTAAAAGAATTTTTTTTTTTTAAACAACTTTTAAGAAATCCTTTATATTATATAAAAAATTCTGGGCATTTATGCAGATTCACAGTTATGCTGTAACCAACAACATAAATCGAAGTCAGAAAGAAGGATCTTAATGAGTTCAGTGATCAAGTTCAAATGATGAATGTCATAATATAACCAACACCATCAGATCACTTTTTATCTTTGTTCAACTGGCAGTTATAACTCAGATACAGCAGCCAAACAAAATCTAAAGTAAACATATAAGGGTCAAGAGTAGGGCTGGGCGATATATCGCACGATATTGTTAGGCGCATCTCGTCAGTAAAGCCGGTTCCCTTGATTAGTAGTAAATCGCCATTGTCACCGGGTGACGAATAGGAACTTCGACAAACGGAACGAGTTCCCCTGGGGAAACATTTCCGGTGTGACATCAGGCCGGTTCCGGCGGCCTATCATGGCCGCCCATATTGATGAGTAACAGCTGCAGTGGATAATCAAGCAGCTATTTGAGCGTGTGTTGGGAACGAGAGAGGGAGCGGCAGTTTGAAGAGACAAGTGTGCAGGCAAGCAGGGCGGTCCTGATCAAAGTCGAGGTTACGAGAAGATGAGAGGCAGAGGCGGCGGGACAGCAGCAGAAGTAAAGACGGTTGGTGTGGCGAGGAAAACGAGTGTGTTCTGAATTACAGATGGTTGGTCGAGCTTGGTGTCTCCCTTTAAAAGTATCATCATAGTGGATCTGCCGGCCCCGACGAGCTGAAGTGAAGGTACACTTTTCACTATTAAGCGGTGTGTCCTTGCAGTGCCTGACGATTGAAGTGAGCACGTGTGAAGATTTAAAGTGGTTTGATACATGCACGAGTATTTGAAAGTTTGATGTTACCAGCACTCTGAAAGCTTGGTCGGAGATCGTTTAGTCCGGTGGGGTACCAAGAATTAATGTGAACATAGAGAACCTGTTACCCGCCACTGCATTCTGCCATCGCTGCCCTGTGGTAAGAAGACTCAGTTGTTAACTGCTGGATTCTGTATTCACCACGGTTGTTCTGTGAACATAGAGAACCTGTTATCCGCCACTGTATTCTGCCATCGCTGCCCTGTGGTAAGAAGACTCAGTTACTAACTGCTGGATTCTGTACTCACCATTGCTGTCCTGTGAACAGAGGGATCCTGTTATCCGTTGCTGCACTCCGACTGCCGCTGTCCTGTGAAAGGAAGGTGACACTCAGTTATCTGATGCTGTCCTGTGAAAAGAGAAAGCCCATTGTCTGCTGCTACCCACCTGTAGTCCCTTGTGTCCTGCCCACCACCTACTGCTGACTACTGCATTTCATCTGAACGGTCATCGCCTCCTGCCTACTACACAGCAAAATCCCCAGTGTTAAAGGAACACTCCACCGTTTTTTGAAATAGGGCTTATTCACCTTCTTTCCTACAGTTAGATAGGTGGGCAAATGCATTTTTGTCTCAGTGCATGCATTGTTTTAGTTTGACAGGGTCGGCGCTAGCTTAGCTTAGCATAATGAATGGAATCCTTTGTTGCCAGCTAGCATGTCCTAAGTAAAAGTGATATAAATAATTTGTATCTGCTTTCAGATGGAGCGGTGTTAAATTAACACTCCTGGGAGTGTATATGAGTCCACATTCAAGAGTGTAAAGTGTTAAAATATGAGTGTTAAATTAACACTCAAGAGTGTTAAAGTTAATGAGATAATTAAGTAATTAATTAAGTGATTATTGAGCATTATTGAAGACACCTGATGTTAACAAGCAGAATCATCGAAGGTGAAAATCACAAATTGTAAGTTACCATTATGGCGATGGGTGTTTGCTTTAGTTGGGCTCTTGACCCTTATATGTTTACTGTAATTTTTACTGTTTGTCTGCTGTTATTAAACAACAGTTAAATGAACAAAGTAAAGTGTGATCTGACAGTGTTGGTTATGTTTTGACATAATCATGCTGTGATCTGAAAAATGAAATTTATTGAGATAGTTTGGTTTAACTTGTTAGAAGCAGTTTTGTGATTCTTCAACCTACGATTATCAGTACTTTACTTAGAATTCAAAATATTTAATAAACATTGTTCTGATCAAAAGACTTTCAAATGAATTTATTTAGAAACACAGACATCAATAATCAGCTTGTGAATCTCAACAATGGTGACAATAATAAAGCATGTTGCAGTGGCTGCCACCAATCACAACTCAATAATGGCTCCCATCAGGGCAGGAGAGAGCGGCTTTGCTTTGTGTTTGAATTGTTGCTTTAAGTTGATCCTTGGTTATGTAAACTTTTGAGTTAACAAATAAATCCTTAGACATTTGTTTGCCGAACTTTCTCCTGCCTCTTTTGTTACTATTTGAGAGCCAGTAGTAACAAAGTGGGGGCTCGTCTAAACACAATTTTGCCTATAATCTATTGTAATCGGAGGCTGATGTGATGCTCGCTCGCGTGTCTCTGTTATTAAATCTGGCGTTGTTTTTTTGGGAGATTGCAAGTAATATGAACCGAGGAAAAAGCTGTGCGGTCGGACAGTAGGCTAAACCTAAACGTTATATATTGTGCCTTGTGCGTTTCTGGGACTAATATGAATGTTTGTTGTATTTTTGGAGTCAGGACAATAGATTTTCTATTGTAATCAGAGGCTACACGGGAATGTTGGACATGGAGGGTAAGTTCAGCGATATGTATTTAATCAATTAGCCATAACCTTTCTTTTTGTGCTTACATTGTAGGTTGCGTGTTTTTGGGTCGTGTGTTTTTTTTGTTTTTGAACAGGTCTGTGGCTAGAGCATTGGTCTCGGGGGCACTACCGAGGAATTGGGAAAATCGCCAGATTACTGGTTGTTTAGCCACTCCTGCGGGCTTGGTGTTTAATCCATCCCACTGCAGACCTGTTTGAAGATCTGTGTCTAGTTAAATTGTATGGGTTTTTTTTGTAAGCTTAAGAGAAATGGTTATATGGTTTTTGAAAATATCGCTGTCTACCTGGCTCATGTTTAATTCATTCAGATCGTACAGACTGTAATAAGAAACGTTGATTTGAGTTCTTAATAATAGCGGTCTGCATTGTTTGAAGGATGGCGTCACCGGTAAAAACCTTTGTAGAGGAACCCTCGAAGTTTTTGTTAAATGCATTGACAAAAGAGCAATTAATAGAACTTGCTGATCATTATAAAATAGAGCTTAAAAGTAAGCGATATAAAAAAGAGATCAAAAGTATAGTGAATGAAGCCTTGTGTGCCAAGGGTTTACTGATAGCGTCTGCCGATGCATCTGAAGATGATGATGATAAAATAGTTTCTCAGACTTCACACAGCAAAAAGTCCAGTGTTAAATTAACTCTCCTGGGAGTTTATATGGCTCCAGAGTCAGTGTTAAAATATGAGTGTTAAATTAACACTCAAGAGTGTTAAAGTTAATGAACTCATTAAGTAAATCATTGAGTGATGATTGAGCATTATTGAAGACACCTGATGTTAGCAAGCAGAATCACCAAAGGAGAAAATCTATTTGTAAAGTTGCCATTATGGTGATCAGTGTTTGCTTTAGTTGGACTCTTGACCCATAAACTGTAAACATTAGATTATCTTTGGCTGTTGTATCTGAGTTATAACTGCCAGATGAACAAAGAGTTGTTCAGGTTTTGTTGGTTATGTTTTGACATAATCATAATTCCACCTGAATCACTGATCTCATTTAGAGTCTAATCTCTGACTTAAATGTATATTGTTGATTACAGCACCACTGTGATTCTACAGCATAAGATCTTTTTTTCTAACTAGTCTAATTTCTTAAAAGTTGTTCTGATAAAACAAAATATTTCTTTCAGGCACACACAGACATCAAGAATCAGTGTATGAATCTCAACTATGGTGACAAACAGAATATTCAATTAGGAAAAGGAAATTTGTAAGACAATTCAGATCATAATTTATTCATACCGCAATGCATGATGGGAGCCATGGATGAGTTTTGATTGGTGGCACCCAGAATGCACTGCAACATGCTTTATTATTGTCACCATTGTTGAGATTCACAGGCTGATTCTTGATGTCAGTGTGTCTAAATAAAGCATTTTTCTAAGTATTTTTATCAGAACAATTTTTAAGAAATATTTTGTATTATATTGATAATGATGAAAATCATTTGCTGTAAAATCACAGGCTGCTGTAATCAATAATATACATTTAAGTCAGAGATTAGACTCTAAATGAGATCAGTGATTCAGGCGGAATTATGATTATGTCAAAACATAACCAACACCACCTAATCAACTTTCTCTTTGTTCATCTGGTAGTTATAACTCAGATACAACAGCCAAAGAAAATCTAAAGTTAATGATTTAAGGGTCAAGAGCCCAACTAAAACAAATACTGATCACCATAACGGTGTCTTAAAATTTTGATTTTCTCCTTTGGTGATTCTGCTTGTTAACATCAGGTGTCTTCAATATTGGTCAATTATCACTCAATGAATCACTTAATTATCTCATTAACTTCAACACTCTTGAGTGTTAATTTAACACTCATATTTTAACACTGACTCTGGAGCCATATAAACTCCCAGAAGAGTTAATTTAACACTGGACTTTTTGCTGTGCAGGTCATGCTGAAAACTTAACCTTTGCTGAACAAAAAGAATTGTTACTCTTACAATTAGAAAATCGTAAGTTAGAACATCAAATGCATATGGACAGGTTGCGTCTAAACGAACAAAATGAACGTGCAAAACGAGCACTAGAGCAGCAAAAGCTTGAACTTGAAGCTGAACGTTTGGAGCTAATAAAACAAGGGAGAATTTCTGGTATAGGGGATTCGAAGTTCGATATCTCCACTAGTTTACGGCTTCTCCCCTCATTTAATGAGAACGATGTCGACACTTTTTTCCTGTTATTTGAAAAGGTGGCAGACGCGCATGGTTGGCCTGATATACATCGCGCTCTTATGCTGCAGTGTACTCTTACGGGGAAAGCACAGAGAGCGTTCTCCGCTCTCAGTGTGGATGATGCGAAAGACTACGAAATCATAAAGGCATCAGTTTTAAGATCATTTGATTTAATTCCAGAAGCCTATCGGCAGCGATTCAGAGGTATGCGAAGACGTTTCGATCAAACCAATGTGGAGTTTGCGAGAGATTTACGGTTACAATACCAACGCTGGTGCGTCGCCTCTAATGTTCAAACAGTTGATAACATGACAGACTTAATAGTCTTAGAGCAATTTAAGAACACATTACCGGAGCGTGTTGCGATATATATTGCTGAAAAGCAGGCAACAAACGAGGCTGATGCTGCTGTGTTTGTAGGTGAATACGAACTAACGCATAAAGCTCATTCTGGCGAACGCGTGCGTTCAGTAAATGGACAAAGAGACGCATTTTCTTTCCATAATAAAACTCCAAACGTTAATCCTCTACCAGTAAATCAGGATCGCTCAAGTGTAACGTCTGATGCAGAGCAAATTTGCTGTTATTGCCAAGGGAAAGGTCATTGGAAAGGGAGCTGTCCAGTGCTGAAGTCAAAAGCTACACTGTAAAAAATGATTTGTTGACACAACTTGACTTAGTCAAGTCATCTTATTGCATTGACTCAGTTAAGTTTAGCCAACGTTAGGATTTAAGTTCACTCAACTTGTATGTATTTGTTGAAATAACTTGCAGTAAATTGAGCCAACGTACTGTATCAATTAATAAGCATTTATAATTTTTAGTTAAGTCAACTGAAAAACATATTGGATGAACTTAATTTTTCATGTTTTCACAACCATTAACCAAGTCTAATTGACATAAATAGTCATTTTTCCTCAACATCATAACTTAACTATTTGAGTTTACTGGACTGCATTGCTTGCTTTAACAAGAAGTTCTAGATATCTATCTGGAACCAGATTTTTAATGAAATCAACAACTGCAAAATTGAAACTCTCAGCATTTATTTTTTTAAATAGACACCCAAAAGACACAGACACACAGAATTATCTTGCAAAGATAAAAAAAAAACTCCACAAGAAAAACCCTCACATACATACAGCTCACACAAACAAGTGCAAACTTCTCTATGCACAGACCCATCTTAGAGCCAAAATAGTACACACAACTCTCCTTGTCATTATCAGATATTTTCATTGCAGGAACAAGTGTACATGAAGAATTCACAATAAGCTGTATTAAAAACTTCACAGATTAAACTGTTTAAAAACAGTGTCTTCAATTCCCACTCGTAGAAACATGGCAAGGAAAGAGCAAGCAGAACAAGGTAACAAGAAAACAGTCTGTTTGAAAATCAAGAATACCAACATTTGTTTTCTGTCTTATCTCAGCAACTTGCTCTTCAAAGAGTGAACTCTTGCGGTGCAAGAGTCTGATCCAACACCAATAAACAGGCGCTGTATCACTTCAAAAGTGAATTTGAATTTCTTTGGGTAGTCAAGGTTTAATGCGTACACCAGGCCCATCAGGTTCAGAAAAGCATTAGGTACAGCACTCAGGTGACACATTACCACTTCTTCCTCAATCACCAGGACAATGTCATTGTAGAACGCTGACTGAGGTTCCATCACATTTTCCACAACCAGTAGGATTCCTATCACCACACCCTTGATCACTTCCTCTTCAATGTCACTGGGCTTTATAGAATGCAAACAAAACAAGGTACTATTACTTAAAACCAATTACACAAACAATTCACAGTCCCCAGACCCCTGCAATTTTTCCTTGTTTTGCCTTAAAGAAGAACTCCGGTCAATTTTAACATTGAGCTCATTTTTTTGTAAATTTGGAGTGCTGTCAATACAGAGAACAACGACAAAAATCGGTGTTGCCTACACCGTGTTATCCTCTTTTTAAAATTTGCACCCTGTTGACTTCAATGGGGCAAGTTTTAAACCTGCTTTTAGGCTCTTAACATCCTTGATGTGAAAGATATGAATAAAAATGATGTTATTTCAGCCAGCGCTCATACCTGTATTTACATCCTGTTTTCGGTCGAAGTCCACAGTAGTCGATTGTCAGGTTCACGCGCATAGGTTTAGTACCTATGATCACGCGCGTGAACTCGACAATCGACTACTGTGGACTTCGACCGAAAACAGGATGTAAATACAGGTATGAGCACTGGCTGAAATAACATCATTTTTATCCATATCTTTCACATCTACTGCTGTCAGATTCACCGTGTTCACTCTGAAGGAATCACTCACATTGGCTGTGCACTTGTAATGACACATCAAGGATGTTAAGAGGCTAAAAGCAGGTTTAAAACTTGCCCCATTGAAGTCAACAGGGTGCAAATTTTAAAAAGAGTATAACACGGTGTAGGCAACACCGATTTTTGTCGTTGTTCTCTGTACTGACAGCACTCCAAATTTACAAAAAAATTAGCTCAATGTTAAAATTGACCGGAGTTCTCCTTTAAAGGTTTCAGCTTACCTCACATATCTTCATGAATTTTGAAGGAATCTCTTGCATGTACCACGGCAGGCCAAGCAATGCTGCAGTCCTCATCCTTTGGTTTGTTGTCTGTAAATTAAAGGATGGTTAAAGTACCAGCTTTATTGGATCAATCCTTTGTTTTTCTTTATTCGTTTATCCTTTCTCCCCCTCCCTCTGTCTTGTTTTTAGAAAAAATAAAAACATTCATTTCAAATTTGCACATTTACATTTGTACACTTTTGTAAGAATTTACCAGTGATGTGGTGCAACAACAGTTGTTTGTTACCTTTTTGTCTACCAAAATAAGATTTAATAGTGGGTGTAACACGCTCATGGCACTTAAATCAGGAGTGTCTAAGGGTGCTTTCACACTGGCAGTTTAGTTTAGGGGGCTTTCACACTGGGCTCGTTTGCTGCGGTACGAGCCTGAGCGCGATTGTTCCCGGCGCTCCCCGCAGCGTTGGTCTGGTTTCACACTCAACTTGATTCTATCGAACCCTGGTGCGTTTGCGTGCATATTACGTCATGGCAAACGTTCATGGCGCATGATAGAAAACAGAACATGGGGCAATACATTGTGTTTTTTATTAATTCGGTGCTATTATGCGCAGCTGAGTGAACAACACAGGTTTACTGTGTGTGTGTGTGTGTGTGTGTGTGTGTCGCATAAGGTGACCTTCTGCTGCTTGCAAACGGACTCTTTTAAGGAGACAGTGGATTTCCAAATTTGTTGCCCTGATTCCACGCGCTGTGCACGAATACACTGCAGGCTCACTCTCGCTCGTATCCAAGGTAAATCTTCAACGCCATCATCCTGGACATGTGTTTTATTTAACTAAATACATCATAATCAGCTAAAACGCACAAGCACGCACCCAGTTTTTCAGGAAGTAAAGTGACCTGCGCATGCGTTTTAGCTGATTATGATGTATTTATTTAAATAAAACACATGTAAGGGATGACAGTGTTGGTGATTTACCTTGGATACGAGCGAGAGTGAGCCTGCAGTGTATTCGTACACAGCGCGTGGAATCAGGGCAACAAATTTGGAAATCCACTGTCTCCTCAAAAGAGTCCGTTTGCAAGCAGCAGAAGGTCACCTTATACGACACACACACACACACACACACACACACACAGTAAACCTGTGTTGTTCACTCAGCTGCGCATAATAGCACCGAATTATATTGACCCACATTCTGTTTTCTATCATGCGCTGTGCATGTTTGCCATGATGTAATATGCACGCAAACGCACCATGGTTGATAGAATCAAGTTGAGTGTGAAACCAGGAACAATCGCGCTCGGGCTCGTACCGCAGCAAATGACCCCAGTGTGAAAGCACTCTAAGTCTGCTCCTGGAGGGCCAATAATGTATTGCAGAGTTTAACTCCAACTTGGTTCAACACACCTGCCTGGAAGTTTGTAGTGATCCTGAACACCTTGATTAGCTGGTTCAGGTGTGTTTAATTGGGGTTGAAGCTAAACTCTGCAGGATCTTGGCTCCCCAGGAGCAGGATTGGGCACCCCTGCCTTAAATGAATTGAGGTTGTAACAACACTTTAAAGGATAGGTTACCAAAGATGATAATTGTCATTTACTCACCAACATGCCACTCTAAACACATGCAAAAATATTCATAAATGAACAATGGCTAGGCTGTTAAGCTCTATAAAGGACAAGTCAACACTATAAAAAATGCAGTTAAAAGTAGTGGATGAGTCATGTTGCCTATTTTAAAAGTTTTAAAACTTTGTGTAATGAACTGATCAGATCATATCAGTGTTAAGGTTACTACGACATACTACAACAACAACATCAAACCTCATTAGTTCTTGTGTCATGACATTTGATCAAAAGACTTGCAAGAACCAATGAGGCTTGATATTTATGTAGTAGCTAATACAATAAAACATTATTGTAAACAAAGACTGAAATGTGTATGTTTACAATCTCTTTGTATGATGGCAGAAGACTTTGAATATGACATACAAATCGTATAGTTTACTTTTTAGACAGTTACTCTGAAGTCATTGTATGAAAAGATGTCACTATCACTAGGTGTATGATGTGAGTAAGTAAGTAAATGATCACAGAATTGTCATTTTGGGGAGAGAAAGACTGCTTTAAAATAAATTGACTCACATCCTTATCAAGGTTCTCCAGTACTGAAGTCATTTCTGGAATGTCCTCATACCGCTTTGACCTGAATAACTGTATCTGCTTTGAGAGATGACCATCTATTCTAGAGGCCTTCCAAAAAAGACTTGCTCGGGTCCTTTGACACAAGCCTGGTGAATTCTTTGCTGATCTATAAAAACATAAATGCATTTACAAATTTAACAAAGATGCCAGGGTCTCAGTGACAGTCTTACAACATTAACAAGTTAAAACATTTTAATTTCACTCAACATGAAAGAACTGGTCATATATCTTAGCATATTAAGTTTGCCCATAT